>NW_020700499.1:0-2398 GCF_002925995.2 Terrapene triunguis | reverse complement strand
GTCCTGCACTTAAATCAGCCTGTGGTTTTACCTTCCAAGAAGAGGAATGGTAGGAGAGCCATCAAGAGAAGGATTGCCCCTGCTCCTGTCCCTGTGAAGTGAGAACAGAGCAAAGGGGAGACTGCCACCCCAGATTTGGGAGAAATGACATTGACTTGATTGCAAGGCTCTTTTCAAATGCATCAGTATGGTCTAATAAAAGCAGTTAAAATGCCTGGTCTTCTTTTGTGAATTAATTTCCTCTTTTACTATCCTACAATTTTAAGGGATCATTCAGTTGGTCAGGTAGCTGCATTGATAATATGGTATAAAAGCCTAGAAAGATAGAACTCAATCATTTCATTAAGAAATTTACATCAGAAATTGTCTAAATGGTGTCAAGTATCAGAGGGGTAGCCGTGTTAGTCTGGATCTGTAAAAAGCGACAAAGAGTCCTGTGGCACCTTATAGACCAACAGACGTATTGGAGCATAAATGTCTAAATCGTGTAGATTCTGGGAGGTGATTTCTGTGTTTTTTTCAGGCATTTCCCCAATAGATTGAAGATTAGGAATATTTTTCCCATAGTCAAGTTGATGTGTATTGCATGTTTTGTGAAAACAGAAAAAAGAACAAACTCGTGACAGAAAAATTTAATCCATTACACATGAAGGATAAAGCCTATGGGCCTGGTTTTTCTTTTTGTTTTGTTTTGTTTTGTTTTGTTATTTTTTAGTTACCCCATTATAAAACCACTGACTCGTTTAGAGTAATATCAGATTTATACAGTATAAGTGATACTAGAATCAGGCTTTCTGAAATGATTAAATACCTGGAGGGGTTCACATAAACTTTGATCACCTTTTTAAAGGGAAAACATTACCCACTTGCCAGCACACAGGTATACAGGGAGACTTACAAGTAAAACAGAGCCATCTGCAGACGATTGTCCTGGTTAATGGGAGTCATCAAGATTCCAAACCACCATTAATGGCCCACACTTTGCAAAATTACAATAGGCCCTCAGAGTTATATTTCATATTTCTAGTTTCAGATACATGAGTGGTACATTTATACAAATAGGATGACCACACTCAGTAGATTATAAGCTTTGTAATGATGCCTTACAAGAGACCTTTTGCATGAAGCATATTCCAGTTACATTATATTTAACTCATTAGCATATTTTCATAAAACCATATAGAGTGCAACATCACACAATGGATTTGGCCTGATGTGAGGGGTTCTCTCCAGATGCTGTTTTTAAACCGGTCTCAGAAAATAGCTCACGAACAAGAGAAGCGGCTAATCAAACCTGAGAGTGACAAATGGTGAACACTTGGGTTTCTGCAATGGCAAAGAACCCTTACCATGGGCTTGGGTGCCATGAGGGTTCTCTAAGAGACGGGAAGCATCACCAAGTTAAGGGCTCCAGAGAAACTGGCCAATATTTTCAAACTTTAGGATGCCTGAATTTCAGCCCCTAAACCCACTTTTAAGCAACTAACTAAAAGTGACCTGATTTCCATAGGTGCTGAGCCCTCAAAACTCCTAGTGAAATCAACAGGAGCTGTGGGTGCTCAGCTCCTCTTCAAATCAGGCCACTTATAAGTTATTTAGGTGCCTAATTTAAGGCATCTAATTTTCAAAATGTAACCAAAGTCTATTTCATGCCGTTACAGGATGAGTTTTGCTAATAGCAGATATCACTGACTAAAAATCCAACACAAACGGTGAATCAATGGGAATGATGTCATAAAAGGATGACATATCCCCTCTGGCTTGGGTAACAAATGAAGTAGCTGCCCATTGGTTCTCAGACAACCAATCAGAAAGTATCTTTTCTCTGTCTGCACTGAGGTTATAAAAGGCTGCAGGCTCAGACAGGGTCAGCATACTACTGTGGTGATTTCAAGAGGTGGCTTAGCCAAGCCACACTTTGTCAGGCCACTCATAATCAGGCCAGAGCAGGAAGAAATCAAAGAAGGCAAAATAAGAGAGAGAAAACCAAGTGAACAGAGCCAGGAACGGAAGGAAAGAGAGTCAGGCAAGCCAAGCAAAGAAAGACACAGGCAAGTGGAGCCAAGCAAGGAAACATCCACTGAAGCCAAGCAAGTCAAGAAAAAAGCTAGGCAGGCCAATTCCTGAGTAAAGACTCAGGTAAACCAAGCAGAGAAAACAAAAGAAAGCCAAGAAAGTCAAGCCAAGTGTTGCTGGAACACTAGAAGTCTGCAACATGTCTGAGACTGAGTCTGAGTCGGAGTCTGAGCACTCTGGTGAGACCTCAACCGCAAAAGACCCTAAGGCCAAAATCACCCGTTCTTCCCCGGCTGGGCTGCAGTTCTCGGTCAGTCGCATAGACAGATTGCTCCGCAAAGGACAATTTGCAGACCGTATTGGAGCTGGAGCCCCAGTATAT
>NW_020700498.1:0-1731 GCF_002925995.2 Terrapene triunguis | reverse complement strand
TAGCAGGACCAAGTACTGATTTTTGCCCCAGATCCCTAAGTGGCCCCTACAAGGATTGAACTCATAACCCTGGATTTAGCAGGCCAATGCTCAAACCACTGAGCTATCCCTCCCTCCGGTTAGTCAAGCATTTTGCTACTGCTGCTGCATTCTTTTCAGCGCCGGTTTCCTGGCATTTCGTGGGAGAGTCTGTTCCAGGTACATGCGTCAGCCTTTGAGGCAATGAGTTCATGGTATGTGAGGCAGCATTGGTGAAGGTTACAAAGCAAGGCCTACATGAAATTATATTCAGTCTGTGCCCAGCTTATCTCTAGCCCTGGATTGCATAACCAGACCAGGTATCCCCACCTGGGAAAACCACCAGTCTAGGAAGGCTATGGCCTAGATCAGTCTCCTGGGCCTAACCATTGCAGCTTGCACTGTATGCAAAGTCACCAGCTGTTTGGCGACCTCTGTTGCACAAGGCAACATAAAAACCTTCAAGGACAGAGTCAGCCTCTTCTCCAAACTTCTTTGGTCACAGCTTTAGTTGTCTGCCTTATTGTCGACATGACATGAATTTCCCATCCTTGTACGCCGAAGCTGAATGTGTTAGGAATTGAAATGGGTGCTGGCAGCCATCTGTTCAATGGGACAATGGGGAAACCCTGTATCAATGTCCAGTACGATGTATACAAGAGGTTCCGGCTCAGATCTTATTGACTGAGAGCAGTTTCAAATCAGTTACACAAGGACGCGGATTAACTAACAAGGCCCAGTGATACAGTGTAAACGTAGGAGGGGCTAAGCCCTTCCCAAAGGCTACTGTAATTCCACATTCTGTTCCTAGGTACCCCTGCAGTGCAAAGATCTTTTGGAATCAAAGGATCTGAATCCCTAAGCTAGCCAGCCCTCCCGTGAAACCACAGCCTCAGCAGTAGAACAGGCTGAAGCACAGAATACCTGAAGATCAGGCCAAAGGTAGTATGGGTGGCTTCCACGTATAAAGTTTTGTGTAAGCAAGGCTGAGGAGAGTCATGCCACCTGCAGCTGTTTATTAGACTGTGGGGTGAAGCTAGGCAGGCTGCTGATGCCAACTACCCAGCCTGCAAACCTCCTGCAGTTTAAAAACTAGTCTAGCCTGGCTTACTCCCTGCTAGACCGCAACGAAATCAGGATCAGCTCAAAGATGAGCTCCTTTTGTACGCTGCTCCCCTGCCTGGGAGCGGATAATGAATAGGAGGGTAAAGCCAGGCAAATCAATGGAGCCACCTGCTTGCTACAACCCTTATCTCCCTCTCTCCCCTTGGTCAATTTGATATAGGCATTTGCAGTCTCTCTCCAGGTATAAAGTAATGACTCATCCCCCAACAAGAGTCTGATTAAACCACATGCATTGATGAGTCATTCCTGTGCTAGGCACCGGCCAATCCAGAAGCCAGGAGCTGGTCTGGTGACTCTCAGGGGAGGTATATAAGCCTCCCAGGAGAGATGGCAGCTTAGTACTGTGCAATGTTGCTTCATGGCTTAGAATTCTCTCCTTCCTGGTAGTGATAACAGACTCTACAAGCGTTAGCTTGCTCCAGCCCTGTTCCTAGTCCTGCTCCAGCCCTGCTCTTGTTCCAGTCTTGTTCTAACACCATTCTGGACTCCTGGTTCTGGCTCTGACCATTAGGCCTGTCCACCCCCTTCATGGTTTCTGACGCCAACTACTCAGGGATAGGTGGGGGAGGTACAAAAGTCTCAGATGGT
>NW_020700497.1:0-1754 GCF_002925995.2 Terrapene triunguis | reverse complement strand
TCAAGTCCAGCCCCCTGCCTTCACTAGCAGGACCAAGTACTGATTTTGCCCCAGATCCCTAAGTGGCCCCTACAAGGATTGAACTCATAACCCTGGGTTTAGGAGGCCAATGCTCAAACCACTGAGCTATCCCTCCCCCCAGTTAGTCAAGCATTTTGCTACTGCTGCTGCATTCTTTTCAGCGCCGGTTTCCTGGCATTTCGTGGGAGAGTCTGTTCCAGGTACATGCGTCAGCCTTTGAGGCAATGAGTTCATGGTATGTGAGGCAGCATTGGTGAAGGTTACAAAGCAAGGCCTACATGAAATTATATTCTGTCTGTGCCCAGCTTATCTCTAGCCCTGGATTGCATAACCAGACCAGGTATCCCCACCTGGGAAAACCACCAGTCTAGGAAGGCTATGGCCTAGATCAGTCTCCTGGGCCTAACCATTGCAGCTTGCACTGTATGCAAAGTCACCAGCTGTTTGGCGACCTCTGTTGCACAAGGCAACATAAAAACCTTCAAGGACAGAGTCAGCCTCTTCTCCAGACTTCTTTGGTCACAGCTTTAGTTGTCTGCCTTATTGTCGACATGACATGAATTTCCCATCCTTGTACGCCGAAGCTGAATGTGTTAGGAATTGAAATGGGTGCTGGCAGCCATCTGTTCAATGGGACAATGGGGAAACCCTGTATCAATGTCCAGTACGATGTATACAAGAGGTTCCGGCTCAGATCTTATTGACTGAGAGCAGTTTCAAATCAGTTACACAAGGACGCAGATTAACTAACAAGGCCCAGTGATACAGTGTAAACGTAGGAGGGGCTAAGCCCTTCCCAAAGGCTACTGTAATTCCACATTCTGTTCCTAGGTACCCCTGCAGTGCAAAGATCTTTTGGAATCAAAGGATCTGAATCCCTAAGCTAGCCAGCCCTCCCGTGAAACCACAGCCTCAGCAGTAGAACAGGCTGAAGCACAGAATACCTGAAGATCAGGCCAAAGGTAGTATGGGTGGCTTCCACGTATAAAGTTTTGTGTAAGCAGGGCTGAGGAGAGTCATGCCACCTGCAGCTGTTCATTAGACTGTGGGGTGAAGCTAGGAAGGCTGCTGATGCCAACTACCCAGCCTGCAAACCTCCTGCAGTTTAAAAACTAGTCTAGCCTGGCTTACTCCCTGCTAGATCGCAACGAAATCAGGATCAGCTCAAAGATGAGCTCCTTTTGTACGCTGCTCCCCTGCCTGGGAGTGGATAATGAATAGGGGGGTAAAGCCAGGCAAATCAATGAAGCCACCTGCTTGCTACAACCCTTATCTCCCTCTCTCCCCTTGGTCAATTTGATATAGGCATTTGCAGTCTCTCTCCAGGTATAAAGTAATGACTCATCCCCCAACAAGAGTCTGATTAAACCACATGCATTGATGAGTCATTCCTGTGCTAGGCGCCGGCCAATCCAGAAGCCAGGAGCTGGTCTGGTGACTCTCAGGGGAGGTATATAAGCCTCCCAGGAGACATGGCAGCTTAGTACTGTGCAATGTTGCTTCATGGCTTAGAATTCTCTCCTTCCTGGTAGTGATAACAGACTCTACAAGCGTTAGCTTACTCCAGCCCTGTTCCTAGTCCTGCTCCAGCCCTGCTCTTGTTCCGGTCTTGTTCTAACACCATTCTGGGCTCCTGGTTCTGGCTCTGACCATTAGGCCTGTCCACCCCCTTCATGGTTTCTGACACCAACTACTCAGGGATAGGTGGGGGAGGTACAAAAGTCTCAGATGGT
>NW_020700496.1:0-4158 GCF_002925995.2 Terrapene triunguis | reverse complement strand
GAAAAAGCCAAACAGGAGGCCCATGAAAGAGAAGAAAAAGCCAAACAGGAGGCCCACAAGAGAGAGATGGAACTGGAAGCAGCAAGGACTAGGCAGGATGCAGCAGACCATCCTAACAACTCCTCTCCAGGTACCACTTCCCATCCCAGGAAATTCCCCACCTACAAGGCAGGCGATGATACTGAGGCCTTCTTAGAAAATTTTGAAAGGGCCTGCCTTGGATACAACATCCCTCTAACCCAGTACATGGTAGAGCTGAGACCGCAGCTCAGTGGACCCTTAGCAGAGGTGGCGGCTGAAATGCCTAAGGAACACATGAACAGTTATGAACTTTTTAAAAACAAGGCCAGAATCAGAATGGGGCTAACACCTGAGCATGCCCGTCGGCGGTTCAGAGCCCTAAGGTGGAAACCAGATGTGTCATTTACCCGGCATGCCTACCACATTCAAAAAAATTGGGATGCCTGGATATCAGGAGCAAATGTTAAATCTACGGAAGAGTTGCCCTTCCTATTGCAAATGGAGCAGTTTTTAGAGGGTGTTCCTGAGGAAATAGAAAGGTACATCCTAGATGGGAAGCCCAAAACTGTAACCGAGGCGGGGGAGATTGGAGCCAAATGGGTGGAGGTGACAGAAAAGAAAAAAGCTAGTAGCAGTTGGAGCGAATATCAGAAGGGGCAAGCCGAAACAAAACCTTATCACCGGGGACAACCCAAGGCCCCACCCACATCCCAAGGGAAACCCCAGACGCCTTCTCACCCCACCCCACCAGTCTCCACCAACCAACATCGCCCCGGTGATACCTTAGCAGGGCGATGTTTTAAATGTAATGAACTGGGGCATATAAAGGCTCACTGCCCCAAGAACCCCAACCGATTACAGTTCATTACACCCCAGTCACACCAAAGATCCCCAGACCCAGATGCCTCTCTCATACCCTCGGAGCGAAGGGAAACCTTGAGAGTGGGCGGTAAGAAGCTTATCGCTTGGAGGGATACTGGGGCACAAGTGTCAACTATCCACCAATCCCTAGTGGACCCCAAACTCATCAACCCGGAGGCTACAGTGACAACTCAACCCTTCGTGTCACAGTCTGTAACCTTGCCTACAGCCCAGTTGCATGTCCAGTACAAGGGCTGGGCAGGAATGTGGACTTTTGCAGTATATGACAATTATCCCATCCCCATGCTGCTGGGGGAAGACTTGGCCAACCATGTGAAGCTAGCCAAGAGGGTGGGAATAGTCACCCGCAGCCAGGCTAAGCAAGCTTTCACCCCCATCCCTGTTCCTGAGCCGTCCACCAGAGCCCCGTCTGTGTTACCGGAGACCCAAACACAGGTGGTGGAACCGGATCCCCTGCCAACGACTGCAACAGCCGTAGTGGATCCAATCCCAGAGACCCAGCCAAAGCCAGTCCCGGAACCGGAACTGGCAACGCAACCAGCACCAGAACCATTGCCGGCACTGAGTCCAGCGCTTGCAAACCCGTCTACAACTCCAATGCCAGAGGGCACCAGCGAGCCTGAACTGGCGGAAGCAGCAGATAACCCTACCCAAGAGGCTCAGCCAGAGCCTGAGATACCACATAGTGCACCAGCGGACAGCGGTTCACAGTCAATGGAAACAGTCCCAGCACCTGCATCGCTTCCAGAGGGACCAAGCCCCAGTCCACAGTCCAAGAAGGAACTGATGTCTCCAGCATCAAGGGAACAGTTCCAGGCCGAGCAGGAAGCAGATGACAGCCTTCAGAAAGCTTGGGCGGCGGCACGGAGCACCCCACCGCCTCTCAGCTCTTCTAACCGATCCCGGTTTGTTGTAGAACAAGGACTTTTATACAAGGAAACTCTTTCTGGTGGGCACCAGGAAGACTGGCATCCTCAAAGACAGTTGGTGGTTCCCACTAAGTATCGGGTAAAGCTCTTGAGCTTAGCCCATGATCATCCCAGTGGCCATTCTGGGGTGAACAGAACCAAAGACCGGTTGGGGAAGTCCTTCCACTGGGAGGGAATGGGTCAAGGAACTATAAATCCCCTACAGGCCAAAGTGGATGCTATCCAAAAGTGGCCGGTTCCAAAGTCAAAGAAACAGGTCCAATCCTTCTTAGGCTTGGCCGGATATTATAGGCGATTTGTACCACACTACAGCCAAATCGCCGCCCCGCTGACAGACCTAACCAGAAAGAAACAGCCAAATGCAGTTCAGTGGACTGATAAGTGTCAAAAGGCCTTTAACCAGCTTAAGGCAACACTCATGTCTGACCCTGTGCTAAGGGCCCCAGACTTTGACAAACCGTTCCTAGTAACCACAGATGCTTCCGAGAGGGCGTGGGAGCAGTTTTAATGCAGGAAGGACCGGATCAAGAATTCCATCCTGTCGTGTTTCTCAGCAAGAAACTGTCTGAGAGGGAAAGCCACTGGTCAATCAGCGAAAAGGAATGCTACGCCATTGTGTACGCGCTGGAAAAGCTACGCCCATATGTTTGGGGACGGCGTTTCCAACTACAAACAGACCATGCTGCGCTACAGTGGCTTCATACCGCCAAGGGAAATAACAAAAAAAACTTCTTCGGTGGAGTTTAGCTCTCCAAGATTTTGATTTTGAAATACAACACATTTCGGGAGCTTCTAACAAAGTGGCTGATGCACTCTCCCGGGAAAGTTTCCCAGAGTTAACTGGTTAACACTTGTTCTTGGAATGAAACATATTGTTAGTTTTTATATAATCAGTAGTATGTCTAAAGGTACATGTGTCTTATTAACTCTGTTTTCTCCTAGAACTCCAGGAAGAAATCACAGCCAGTGTGGAACCAAACGTCCAACACTATCTGTGATTTGGGGGGCGTGTCATAACTATAAAGGGAAGGGTAACAGCTCTCTGTGTACAGAGACTCCAAATCCTTTTACCTGTAAAGGGTTAAGAAGCTCGGGTAACCTGGCTGACACCTGACCCAAGGACCAATAAGGAGACAAGATACTTTCAAATCTTGGGGGGGGAAAGGCTTGTGTGTGTGCTCTTTGTTTTAACGAGTGGTTCGCTCTGGGGACTGAGAGGGACCAGACATCAATCCAGGTTCTCCCCATCTTTCTAAACAAGTCTCTCCTATTTCAAACTAGTAAGTAAAAAGACAGCAAGGCGTCTTAGATTTACTTTGTTTTCTCAACTTGTAAATGTACCTTTTTACCAGAGTGTGTATCTTTGTTTGCTGTACTTTGAACCTAAGACAGAGGGGGGTCCTCTGAGCTCTTTAAGTTTGATTACCCTGTAAGCTATTTTCCATACTGATTTTACAGAGATGATTTTTACCTTTTTCTTTAATTAAAAGCCTTCTTTTTTAAGAACCAGATTGATTTCTCCTTGTTTTAAGATCCAAGGGGGTTTGGATCTGTATTCACCAGGAGTTGGTGAAAGGAGGGTGGAGGAAGGAGGGGGGATGGTTAATTTCTCCTTGTTTTAAGATCCAAGGGGGTTTGGATCTGTGTTCACCAGGGAATTGGTGAAAGGTTTCTCAAGGCTTCCCAGGGAGGGAATTCTTGTGATGGTGGCAGCGGACCAAAGCTAAGCTGGTAGATAAGCTTAGAAGTTTTTATGCAGGCCCCTACATTTGAACCCTACAGTTCAAAGTGGGGATCCAGCCTTGACATGGTGGCATAGCGGTGGAGATCGTTTTAACCCAAAAGCCAGTAAGAGATTTTTTTTTTTTCCTTCTAGCTGCTTGGAGAGCAGAGCTGAAGGTAGATGCATATCTTATCTCTCCTTGCCTGAAGGCAGAGGTGTTAAGTTTTTTTTAACGAGGTCCTTTGTTAAGAGAAGGGTTCAAAGGGAGCAAACTTTGACTGACTGGTAAAGATCATTTACAAGTTGAATTGTTTTTTTTTCCTTTTTACATCCTCGGGAGTAGCTTGTTAGAAAGTCTCTGTTAACTCAGCAGCAGCCAGAGCTAAGTACCATCCCAGTTTCAGTCAACTGCAGAGGGTGTGACCCAGCACAAGAAAACAGGAAAATGACTGCCAAAGAAGTAACTAACAAAATAGAACTGGCCAGACTAGAAGCAGAAGAAAACGAGAGAAAACATCAGAGACTGCTTGAAATTAAAAAACTCGAGGAAAAAGCCAAACAGGAGGCCCATGAAAGAGAAGAAAAAGCCAAACAGGAGGCCCA
>NW_020700495.1:1368-1713 GCF_002925995.2 Terrapene triunguis | reverse complement strand
TTTCATGGCTGACTTGGAACAACGCTTCCTCAGCTCTCGTCCCTAGCACCGTTCCTCTACTTGCGCTGCATTGATGACATCTTCACCATATGGACCCATGTGAAGGAGGCCCTTGAAGAATTCCACCTGGATTTCAACAATTTCCACCCCACCATCAACCTTAGCCTGGACCAGTCCACACAAGAGATCCACTTCCTGGACACTACAGTGCAAATAAGTGATGGTCACATACACACCACCCTATACCGGAAACTTACTGACCACTATTCAACAATCAAAAAAGAGTACGGTGGGAGCCCCGCCTTAGCCCCTCCCACTTCCCGCCCCCTGACTGCCCCTCTCAGA
>NW_020700495.1:0-1268 GCF_002925995.2 Terrapene triunguis | reverse complement strand
CCTGAGACCCCCCCATCCTAACTGCCCCCCAGGAGCCTACCCCCTACCTGTCCCCTGACTGCCCAAAACCTTATCCACACCCCAGCCCCCTGACAGCCCCCCCAGAACTCCTGACCCATCCAACCCTCCCCCTGCTCCCTGTCTCTTGACTGCCCCCTCCAGAACCCCCTGCCCCTTCTCCGACCCCCTGGTCCCCTTACCGTGCCACTCAGAACAACGTGTCGGGCTCCATGCGGTCCCCGACACGCTGCCGTGCTCCCACACGGAGCGCATAGCCCGGTTCCCGCCCTCGCAGAGTGCTGCTGAGCGGCGCGCTGGGCAGCTGGGGAGGGGGAGCAGGGGGAGGAGCTCCAGACTGCCGGAGGCTCGATGCGAATGGTCGGCGATCTGTGAATGCAGGGAGCGGGGGGAGAGCGAGGAGGGGAGTGATCTGAAGCTGCAGGGGAGAGGAGGGGGGAAGCGGAGGAGGGGCTCTGGCTGCCGGAGCCCCGTGCGAGTGGCTCGATCCGGCTGGCTGCCTTGTCAGCCGTGCCGCGCTCTGCATGGCGGGGGAGAAATCCGGACATTTACAAATTCCCCCCCGAATGCTATTTTTAAACTCAAAAAGCTGGACATGTCCGGGAGAATCCGGACGAATGGTAACCCTATACAACTGTATTTGCTCAAATCCCTCAGACAGAGACAAACACCTACACGATCTGTATTAAGGTTTCTTAAAACTACAGTACCCACCTGGGGAAGTGAGGAAACAGATTGACAGAGCGAGATGGAACCAATCCCTGTAACAAACCCTGTTGCCTACTCTGTCCCCATATCTACTCTAGCGACACCATCCTTCGACCCAGCCACACCATCAGGGGCTCATTCACCTGCATATCTACTAATGTGATATATGCCATCATGTGCCAGCAATGCCCCTCTGCCATGTACATTGGCCAAACCAGACAGTCTCTACGTAAAAGAATAAATGGACACAAATCAGACATCAGGAATGGTAGCATACAAAAGCCAGTAGGAGACCACTTCAGTCTCCCTGGACATTCAATAACAGATTTAAAAGTAGCCATCCTTCAACAAAAAAACTTCAAAAACAGACTTCAAAGAGAAACTGCAGAACTACAATTCATTTGCTAACTTAACACCATTCATTTGGGCTTGAATAGGGACTAGGAGTGGCTAGCTCACTACAAAAGCAATTTTCCCTCTCTTGGTATTGACACTGCCTCATCAGTTATTGGGAGTGGACCACATCCACCCTGACTGCATTG
>NW_020700494.1:0-1107 GCF_002925995.2 Terrapene triunguis | reverse complement strand
CATGGCTGACTTGGAACAACGCTTCCTCAGCTCTCGTCCCTAGCGCCCCTCCTCTACTTGCGCTACATTGATGACATCTTCACCATATGGACCCATGGGAAGGAGGCCCTTGAAGAATTCCACCTGGATTTCAACAATTTCCACCCCACCATCAACCTCAGCCTGGACCAGTCCACACAAGAGATCCACTTCCTGGACACTACAGTGCAAATAAGTGATGGTCACATAACCACCACCCTACACCAGAAACCGACTGACCGATATTCTTACCTACATGCCTGCAGCTTCCATCCAGGACACATCACATGATCCATTGTCTCTAGCCAAGCCCTAAGATACAACTGTATTTGCTCAAATCCCTCAGACAGAGACAAACACCTACATGATCTGTATTAAGGTTTCTTAAAACTACAGTACCCACCTGGGGAAGTGAGGAAACAGATTGACAGAGCGAGATGGGTACCCAGAAGTCACCTACTACCCGACAGGACCAACAAGGAAAATAACAGAACACCACTGCCCATCACGTACAGCCCCCAGCTAAAACCTCTCCAGCAAATCATCAACTATCTCAACCTATCCTGGAAAACGATCCCTCACTCTCACAGATCTTGGGAGGCAGGCCAATCCTCGCTTACAGACAGCCCCCCAACCTAAAGCAAATGCTCACCAGCAACTACACACCACACCACAGAAACACGAACCCAGGAACCAATCCCTGTAACAAACCCTGTTGCCTACTCTGTCCCCATATCTACTCTAGCGACACCATCATAGGACCCAGCCACACCATCAGGGGCTCATTCTCCTGCATATCTACTAATGTGATATATGCCATCATGTGCCAGCAATGCCCCTCCGCCATGTATATTGGCCAAACCAGACAGTCTCTACGTAAAAGAATAAATGGACACAAATCAGACATCAGGAATGGTAGCATACAAAAGCCAGTAGGAGACCACTTCAGTCTCCCTGGACATTCTATAACAGATTTAAAAGTAGCCATCCTTCAACAAAAAAACTTCAAAAACAGACTTCAAAGAGAAACTGCAGAGCTACAATTCATTTGCTGACTTAACACCATTCATTTGGGCTTGAATAGGGACT
>NW_020700493.1:0-1175 GCF_002925995.2 Terrapene triunguis | reverse complement strand
ACCTGCATTTGGGAAGGGTTCCCAGGACACATGGATCAGGTTCCCCTACAGAGGTCAACAACCAGGTCACCATCATCCACAACTTCATCTGCAGGACGCTTTAGAGACATGACTCACTGCCTGCAATTCAGACCCCGGCCCTTCCTGGATCGTTAGGGAAAGCCAGGAGCAACTGGGTTCCTGTCTGGCAGAAACTGGGCTTCTTTGCCTTGGAAACCTTCCAAAAAGCATGCAGAGCTCTGGCCAATGAAGAAGTAACTGTATTTGGCTGCAATGTACCACCCGATATCAAATCTTCCATTCCTGAGCAAGCTCGCTGCAAAGTTAACAAAGAAACCTCTTCCAGCTCATCTCTCCACAGCTCCAGTACAGGAAGACAAACCTTTGCATGCTATTCGCTGGTTTAATTCAGGATTTGCTCCTGATTTCTATTTTGTCTTAAAGGTCCACTGGCTCACACGACTTCATGGCTAGAAGAACTAGGAAGAAGTGGAGGCAGAGGAGAGGAAAGGCTGTGGTGCAGCAATGTCTGTAATCACAGGACTTGTGTTTGTATGGCCGGCTTAGGCAGAGCTAAGCACCACGGTTTTATTACACACACTAAGGGCTTATCTTCACATACAGCTCTTCTCCCGTCCGCGTAGTTAATCCACCTCCCCGAGAGGTGTCTACCCTGGGCATTAGGTCGGGATAACTATGTTGCTCAGGAGGGTGGATTTTTCACACCCCTGAGCGACGTACTTATACCGATGTAGGTCTGTAGTGCAGACCTGGCCTAACTCTTAAACTCTTGTCCCAGCCACCCCTGGGCTCCTCATAAAATCTGGGATGGATTCTCAGGACTGTCCTTTGACGGTTCCTAAATCCTGGTCCGGTATCTGGAGGGGATAACCCCTGGGCATTGCAAGGGTCCCTCCATGAGAGAGATCATCTCCCAGCCCACTCCCAGCCTCTGGCCTTCCCCACTGCAGTTTATGTCCTGTTCTAATGACCTGAAGACCTACCACAAAGTGTTTTTTGGATCACGGTGATATCCAGAGTTTGAAAAGCACTTGGATCAGACTGTCGAGCCCCTAAGTCTAGCATCTGCGGTGACACAAGAGAGGACCCAAATTATACTTGCTATCAGTCCTCATCCTCCAGGATATAAACTGATCATCAGCTGAGGTCAGGAA
>NW_020700492.1:0-1055 GCF_002925995.2 Terrapene triunguis | reverse complement strand
ACCCATTCATATCACCCCATGACAGCTACGTGACAAAACACCTCATGCCTCCTGCTCTTTCTAATCATAGCAATACCAATCACAGAGGGAAACTGAGGTGTGTATTGGCATCATACAAGTATCACCAAAATTCCCACCTCTATCGCGCACACACTGCTCACAGCCCTTGGAGAGAAAGCAAAGCACAGGAACTGGAGGTTAGTCCAGTGAACACAGTGGAGGACAAGCTGCAATCCTCAAACCTGGTCAAAAGGGAGAGGCATGTGGGTCCCTACCGATAGAGAGGGGCTGGCTAGAGGCCTGATACTTGAGAGGCCATTCCTTGAGCAGACCATGGAGGCAGGTCAGAGGCTTAGCTGTCCCAGAACTGTGACATCACAAAAGCATATTCTGGGGAATTAGGAAATCTAGTGATTCAGGTGTAATAGGAGGGAGAATTAAACTCCCCCAGTGTGTGGAGATGGCTAGGGAATTAAACACTGAAATTCAGGAGCAACAGCCTCTAATTCTTCCGGAAAAGGAGAATGTAAGAAACAAGAACTGGGCCACACAACCTCAGGAGGGACAGGCTCGAAGATCCAAGGAGCCCGGAGGGAAGACAGCTTGTGGCTGCTGCAGATGGGGAGAGCGGGGCCAAGAGTCTCTCCAAACTCTCACTCCTGTTGACCCCGACCTGATTTTATGATCTTTGACCTAGTCTCAAGTCTTGTGGGCAATTTTATAGTCGCTAGAGATAAAATGTCATTATCAGAAAATTGCTTATTAGCTTGGAACATGCATGGAGGGGCAAGGAGCTGAACATAAATAAATGGGCTATTAAGGGCAGGTCAACACTACAGCCAGGATTGACACTCTGAGATCGATCCACTGGTGGTCGATTTAGTGGATCTAGTTAAGACCCGCCAAATCAACTGCAGATGGCTCTCCAGTCAACCCCTGACTCTACCCGACTCTACCCCGATGCTCTCCCGTTGATCCCCCGCAGTGTACACCCTGCAGTAACTCAATCTAAGTTATGTTCACTCCAGCAACATTATTCATGTAGCTGGAGTTGC
>NW_020700491.1:0-1000 GCF_002925995.2 Terrapene triunguis | reverse complement strand
AATTCCCACCTCTATCGCACACACACTGCTCACAGCCCTTGGAGAGAGAGCAAAGCACAGGAACTGGAGGTTAGTCCAGTGAACACAGTGGAGGACAAGCTGCAATCCTCAAACCTGGTCAAAAGGGAGAGGCATGTGGGTCCCTACCCATAGAGAGGGGCTGGCTAGAGGCCTGATACTTGAGAGGCCATTCCTTGAGCAGACCATGGAGGCAGGTCAGAGGCTTAGCTGTCCCAGAACTGTGACATCACAAAAGCACATTCTGGGGAATTAGGAAATCTAGTGACTCAGGTGTAATGGGAGGGAGAATTAAACTCCCCCAGTGTGTGGAGACGGCTGGGGAATTAAACACTGAAATTCAGGAGCAACAGCCTCTAATTCTTCTGGAAAAGGAGAATGTAAGAAACAAGAACTGGGCCACACAACCTCAGGAGGGACAGGCTCGAAGATCCAAGGAGCCCGGAGGGAAGACAGCTTGTGGCTGCTGCAGATGGGGAGAGCGGGGCCAGGTGTCTCTCCAAACTCTCACTCCGGTTGACCCCGACCTGATTTTATGATCTTTGACCTAGTCTCAAGTCTTGTGGGCAATTTTATACTCGCTAGAGATAAAATGTCATTATCAGAAAATTGCTTATTAGCTTGGAACATGCATAGAGGGGCAAGGAGCTGAACATAAATAAATGGGCTATTAAGGGCAGGTCAACACTACAGCCAGGATTGACGCTTGAGATCGATCCACTGGTGGTCGATTTAGTGGATCTAGTTAAGACCCGCCAAATCAACTGCAGATGGCTCTCCAGTCAACCCCTGACTCTACCCCGATGCTCTCCCGTCGATCCCCCGCAGTGTACACCCTGCAGTAACTCAACCTAAGTTATGTTCACTCCAGCGACATTATTCATGTAGCTGGAGTTGCACAGCATAGGTCAACTGACTGAGGTAGTGTAAACATTGCCTAAGCTTGCTACAGTTCAGGGCCTTATATTAGGTGGAGGCTTTG
>NW_020700490.1:0-1097 GCF_002925995.2 Terrapene triunguis | reverse complement strand
AATATAGTCCATACGGGCCAATGCCCTTCAGCCACGCTGCTGTAGAAAACAGTTTGGTTTCCATTCACTGTGCCTGTCCATTTGTCTTCTCTCCAATAGAGCTCCCTGCATCTGCAAGCCCAGTTCTTTCTGCTCCCAAAAACATAATGAGTCCATAAATGCTTCACTCAGCCAAGTGGAGATCCTCCCGTGGACAGGTGGCAATTATTCCCTTGTCTCTGTCGAGTATTCCATTGATGTATGTTGGTTCCAGCAAGTCCTTAATGACCCATTCATATCACCCCATGACAGCTACGTGACAAAACACCTCATCTCTCCTGCTCTTTCTAATCATAGCAATACCAATCACAGAGGGAAACTGAGGTGTGTATTGGCATCATACAAGTATCACCAAAATTCCCACCTCTATCGCACACACACACTGCTCACAGCCCTTGGAGAGAAAGCAAAGCACAGCAACTGGATGTTAATCCAGAGAACACAGTGGAGGAAAAGCTGCAATCCTCAAACCTGGTCAAAAAGGAGAGGCATGTGGGTCCCTACCCATAGAGAGGGGCTGGCTAGAGGCCTGATACCTGAGAGGCCATTCCTTGAGCAGACCATGGAGGCAGGTCAGAGGCTTAGCTACCCCAGAACTGTGATATCGCAAAAGCACATTCTGGGGAATTAGGAAATCTAGTGATCCAGGTGTAATGGGAGGGAGAATTAAACTCCCCCAGTGTGTGGAGACGGCTGGGGAATTAAACACTGAAATTCAGGAGCAACAGCCTCTAATTCTTCCGGAAAAGGAGAATGTAAGAAACAAGAACTGGGCCACGCAACTTCAGGAGGGACAGGCTCGAAGATCCAAGGAGCCCGGAGGGAAGACAGCTTGTGGCTGCTGCAGATGGAGAGAGCGGGGCCAAGAGTCTCTCCAAACTCTCACTCCTGTTGACCCCGACCTGATTTTATGATCTTTGACCTAGTCTCAAGTCTTGTGGGCAATTTTATACTCGCTAGAGATAAAATGTCATTATCAGAAAATTGCTTATTAGCTTGGAACATGCATGGAGGGGCAAGGAGCTGAACATAAATAAATGGGCTATTAAGGGCAGGTC
>NW_020700489.1:0-4772 GCF_002925995.2 Terrapene triunguis | reverse complement strand
GAAGCCATTTATTTCGAAATAAAGGGCTCTTAAAATCGATTTCTGTACTCCACCCCGACGAGCGGAGTAGCGCCAAAATCGATATTGTCATTTCGAATTAGGGTTAGTGTGGCCGCAATTCGATGGTATTGGCCTCCGGGAGCTATCCCACAGTGCACCATTGTGACCGCTCTGGACAGCAATCTGAACTCGGATGCACTGGCCAGGTAGACAGGAAAAGCCCCGCGAACATTTGAATTTTATTTCCTGTTTGCCCAGCATGGAGAGCACAGGTGACCACAGAGAGCTCATCAGCACAGGTAACCATGCAGGCCGATAATCGAAAAAGAGCACCAGCATGGACCATACGGGAGGTACTGGATCTGATCGCTATATGGGGAGAGGATTCAGTGCTAGCAGAACTTCGTTCGAAAAGACGAAATGCCAAAACTTTTGAAAAAATCTCCAAGGGCATGATGGAGAGAGGCCACAATAGGGACTCAGATCAGTGCCGCGTGAAAGTCAAGGAGCTCAGACAAGCCTATCAAAAAACAAAGGAGGCAAACAGTCGCTCCGGGTCAGAGCCGCGGACATGCCGCTTCTACGCGGAGCTGCATGCAGTTCTAGGGGGGGCCGCCACCACTACCCCACCTCTGACCGTGGATTCCGAGGCGGGAGTAATCTCATCAGCTACACCTGAGGATTCTGCGGACGGGGAGGAGGAGGAGGATGAGCTTGCGGAGAGCACCCAGCACTCCGTTCTCCCCAAAAGCCAGGATCTTTTTCTCAGCCTGACTGAAGTACCCTCCCAACCCAGTATCCAAGACCATGACCCAATGGAAGGGATCTCAGGTGAGTTTACCTTTTAAAATATAAACTTGTTTTAAAAGCAAGCGTTTTTTAATGATTACTTTGCCCTGAGGACTTGGGATGCATTCGCGGCCAGTACAGCTACTGGAAAAGTCTGTTAACGTGTCTGGGGATGGAGCGGAAATCCTCCAGGGACATCTCCATGAAGCTCTCCTGGAGGTACTCCAAAAGCCTTGCCACAAGGTTTCTGGGCAGTGCAGCCTTATTCCGTCCTCCATGGTAGGACACTTGACCACGCCATGCTAGTAGCAAGTAATCTGGTATCATTGCATGACAAAGCCTGGCAGCGTATGGTCCTGGTGTTTGCTGGCATTCAAGCAACATCCGTTCTTTATCTCGCTGTGTAATCCTCAGGAGAATGATATTGCTCATGGTAACCTGGTTGAAATACGGGAATTTAATTAAGGGGACAGAGGTGGCCGTTCCTACTGGGCTGTTTGCCTGTGGCTGAAAAGAAATCCTTCCCTGCAGCTAGCCAAGCGCGGGGGGGGGGGGGGGGGGATTGGCCCTGAGCTTTTTGCGTTTGGCTAGCAGGCATCTTCCCTGACACCAGCCACGCAGTGGGGGAAGGGATAAAGCGATCATCCCAGAGAATTGGATGGGGGGGGGGGTTAGTTTGTTTTCTGCTGCTGAAGGTTAACAGGAAAACCGCAGCAGTCAACGGGCTTTGCTTGGTATGTGGGAAAGGAGGGCGCAGAAGCCGAAAGACAATGGCTTACCACGGCCAGATGCAAGCTGAATTCTGTTGCCCGGACCTGCGTCTCTGATCTCTAACACCAAAGCCACAGGCACTCAATATTAAGATGGAAAATGCGACCTTGTACTGAAATCACATGTGCTATGTAATGTGAATAGTGTTGTTCACCATGAAAGAGTATAAGCAATGTTCTGTAAAATGTATCATTTTAAAAACTTCTCTCCTTTTTTTCATCCCTCCCTCCAGCAGCTGCAAATTTTTCAAGCCTCCCTCCTCCGTCCCGAAGGCTCTCTCAGATAAGGCGGCGGAGAAAGAGGACGCGAGACGAGATGTTCTCGGAAATAATGGAATGCACCCGCAATGAAAGAGCTCATTTGAATGAGTGGAAGGCCACGGTATCTAAATACAGGAAAGATGCCAGTGAACGTGAGGTCATGAGGGACGCTTGAGATGAGAGGTGGCAGGCTGCAACGCTGGGGCTGCTGCGTGATCAAACGGACATGCTCCGGCGTCTGGTGGAGCTTCAGGAACGGCAGCAGGATAACAGACTGCCGCTGCAGCCGCTGTATAACCTCCCTCCCCCCTCACCATGTTCCATAGCCTCCTCACCCAGACGTGTAAGAACGCGGGGGGGGGGAGGCTCCGTGCACCCTCCCACTCCACCCCAGTGGACAGCCCAACCAAAAGGCTGTCATTATATTGAATTTTTTCAGTGGCCTTTTACTTCCCTCCTATCCTCCTCCCAAACCTCACCCAGGTTACCTTGTCGGTTCTCTCCCTAGGTTTATAATCAATTAATAAAGAATACATGATTTTTAAATGATAGTGACTTTATTTCCTTTAAAAGCAAGCTGTGATTTAAGGGGGGGAGGGTGGTTTGCTTACAGGGAATGAGTCAATCAAGGGGGCGGGTTTTCAACAAACAGAACTTTCACACCGTAGCCTGGCCAGTCATGAAACTGGTTTTCAAAGCTTCTCTGATGCGCAGCGCTTCCTGGTGTGATCTTCTAATCGCCCTGGTGTCTGGCTGCGCATAATCAGCAGCCAGGCGATTTGCCTCAGCCTCCCACCCCGCCATAAAGGTCTCCCCTTTACTCTCACAGAGATTGTGGCGTGCACAGCAAGCAGCAATAACAATGGGGATATTGGTTTGGCTGAGGTCTGACCGAGTCAGTAACGAGCGCCAGCGACTTTTTAAATGGCCAAATGCACATTCTACCACCATTCTGCACTTCCTCAGCCTGTAGTTGAACAGCTCCTGACTCCTGTCCAGGCTGCCTGTGTACGGCTTCATGAGCCACAGCATTAAGGGGTAGGCTGGGTCCCCAAGGATAACTATAGGCATTTCAACATCCCCAACGGTTATTTTCTGGTCTGGGAAGTAAGTCCCTTGCTGCAGCTGTTTAAACAGATTAGTGTTCCTGAAGACACGAGCGTCATGAACCCTTCCCGGCCAGCCCACGTTGATGTTGGTGAAACGTCCCTTGTGATCCACAAGTGCTTGCAGCACCATTGAAAAGTACCCCTTGCAGTTTATGTACTGGGTACCCTGGTGCTCCGGTGCCAAGATAGGGATATAGGTTCCATCTATTGCCCCACCACAGTTAGGGAATCCCATTGCAGCAAAGCCATCCACTATGACCTGCACATTTCCCAGAGTCACTACCTTTCGTAGCAGCAGCTCAGTGATTGCTTTGGCTACTTGCATCACAGCAGCCCCCACAGTAGATTTGCCCACTCCAAATTGATTCCCGACTGACCGGTAGCTGTCTGGCGTTGCAAGCTTCCACAGGGCTATCGCCACTCGCTTCTCAACTGTGAGGGCTGCTCTCATCTTGGTATTCTGGCACTTCAGGGCAGGGGACAGCAAGTCACAAAGTTCCAAGAAAGTGCCCTTACGCATGCGAAAGTTTCGCAGCCACTGGGAATCGTCCCACACCTGCACCACTATGCGGTCCCACCAGTCTGTGCTTGTTTCCCGGGCCCAGAATCGGCGTTCCATGGCTATAACCTGCCCCATTAACAGCATGATCGCCAAACCACCGGGGCCCGCGGTTTGATAGAATTCCATGTCCATGTCCTCATCACTCTCGCCGCCGCGCTGCCATAGCCTACTCCTCGCCGCCTGGTTTTGCAGGTTCTGGTTCAGCATAAACTACACGATAACGCGCGAGGTGTTTACCATGTTCATGACTGCTGTCTTGAGCTGAGCGGTCTCCATGCTTGCCGTGGTATGGCGTCTGCACTGTTCACCCAGGAAAAAGGCGCGAAATGGTTGTCTGCCGTTGCTTCCCTGGAGAGGGGGGAGGATGTACCCAGAACCACCCGCGACAATGTTTTTGGCCCCATCAGGCATTGGGATCTCAACCCAGAATTCCAATGGGTGGAGGAGACTGCGGGAACTATGGGATAGCTATGGGATAGCTACCCACAGTGCAACGCTCCGGAAATCGACGCTAGCCCCGGTACATGGACGCACACTGCCGAATTAATGTGCTTAGTGTGGCCGCATGCATTTGACTTTATACAATCTGTTTCCAAAATTCGAATTATATAAATTCGGATTAATCCCGTAGTGTAGACATACCCCTAGACTCTGTTTTCATTGCCAGCAAACACTGGCCCTACCTATGATTGTTATCTGTATCTCTGAGCCAGCCCTCGAGAGCATGAACACTTCACAGACTATGATGCCGAGATGGGCCAGATGATACCGGGGAGGGCTGAGGGATGGGTTTCCTGTGCAATCTGGTATCACTAAGGCTGGATCTCAAGGCTCCATCTTTTGAAGCTTTGCTCCATACAGAAAGGGGCAGTGACTGATTTTACCTCTTTCAGGAGACTGAAGATGACAGACAGACTTTTTGGGGAGAAACAGCTGAGTTTGAGCTGACTGAGGGGGGTCTTTTTGGGCTACAAACTGACATGACCTGATAACCAAGAGGTAAGCTTTTAAAGAAGGTTTTAATACACTTTGGAAATGATCGGGGATTCCCAAGAGGACTGATGGTAAATATGCATTCTGATGCTTTTCTTGCTTTATATCTTTTCCCCATAAGGCACACTGGCACGGTCATGGATCCATAGGATCTGTGCAATGCCCTGGCTTTTAAACAGTCCTTGGGAGGTGCCCCTTGAGTGCGCTAGACCCTCAATGGGTCCCACTCTTCCACAAGGAGAGGCCATGTAGCTTCAACACCTGAGACTGAGCCTCTGGCTTCAACAC
>NW_020700488.1:1174-1474 GCF_002925995.2 Terrapene triunguis | reverse complement strand
GTGGGGCTAGATTGCTACACAGCAGCAACCCCTTGCCTTTTGGGCAGTAGATAGCATATTATGATTGGTATCCGTCGTTGTCATATTGCAGTGGGTATCAGATGGTGCAATAGACCTGAAGGCTAACTGCCAAGCGCCCAGTATTTGCTGCCAAGCACCCAGAAAATGCCAAGGGCTATCAGTCATGCTGCACCGTCGTCTTAAGATGTAAAAAATAGATTTATTCTCCATTCATTTGCTTCCCCCCTCCCTCCTGCTAAACCCAGGCTTTTGAGTTCAATCTTTGGGGGGGGGGGGGGC
>NW_020700488.1:0-1074 GCF_002925995.2 Terrapene triunguis | reverse complement strand
AAAGCCACCTTTCTTGATTTTAATTCCCTGTACCTGTATGCGGTGTCACTCGCCCCTCCCTCCCTCTCTCCCTCCCTCCCTTCTTCCCCTGGTCCGTCAGATACTACTTTCGCGCCTTTTTTCAGACCAGACGCCATAGCCAGCACTGGGATCATGGAGCCCGCTCAGATCACCGCGGCAATTCTGAGCACTATGAACACCACGCGCATTGTCCTGGAAAACATGCAGAGCCTCCTGGACATGCCAAAGCCAAACCAGGACCAGCTGAGGAGGAGGCGATTGCAGCGCGGCGACGATAGTGATGAGGAAATTGACATGGACCTCTCACAAGGCACAGGCCCCAGCAATGTGGAAATCTTGGTGTTACTGGGGCAGGTTCATGCCGTGGACCGCCGATTCTGGGCCCGGGAAACAAGCACAGAGTGGTGGGACCGCATCGTGTTGCAGGTCTGGGACGATGCCCAGTGGCTGCGAAACTTTCGCATGCGTAAGGGCACTTTCATGGAACTTTGTGACTTGCTTTCCCCTGCCCTGAAGCGCCAGAATACCAGGATGAGAGCAGCCCTCACAGTTGAGAAGCGAGTGGCGATAGCCCTGTGGAAGCTTGCAACGCCAGACAGCTACCGGTCAGTCGGGAATCAATTTGGAGTGGGCAAATCTACTGTGGGGGCTGCTGTGATCCAAGTTGCCAGGGCAATGAGAGACCTGGTGATATCAAGGGTAGTGACTCTGGGAAACGTGCAGACCATAGTGGATGGCTTTGCTGCAATGGGATTCCCAAACTGTGGTGGGGCCATAGACGGAACCCATATCCCTATCTTGGCACCGGCGCACCAAGCCGCCGACTACATAAACCGCAAGGGGTACTTTTCAATGCTGCTGCAAGCCCTGGTGGATCACAAGGGACGTTTCACCGACATCAACGTGGGCTGGCCGGGAAGGGTACATGATGCTCGCGTCTTCAGGCACTCTGCTCTGTTTAGAAAGCTGGAGGAAGGGACTTTCTTCCCGGACCAGAAAATAACCGTTGGGGATGTTGAAATGCCTATCGTGATCCTTGGGGACCCAGCCTAC
>NW_020700487.1:1301-1744 GCF_002925995.2 Terrapene triunguis | reverse complement strand
TGAGTAGGGTTACCATTCGTCCGGATTTACCCGGACATGTCCTCCTTTTTGTGCTAAAAATAGCGTCTGGGGGGAATTTGTAAACCACTCAAAATGTCCGGGATTTCCCCCCTCCCCCGGCAGAGCAGAGCGAGCGGCTGGGAGGGCTGCAGGAAAGTCACGGGCTGGACTCCGGAGCAGCTGTAGAGGAGCTCCTCCCCCCCTCCCTCTCTCCCTGCATTCTGAGCCGGCAGCTCCTCCTCCCCGGCAGCCCCGCGCCCCGCTCCAGCAGCACTGTGGAGGGCCAGGGACCGGGTTGTGTGTTGCGCTGGGGAGCGCAGCCACGTGTCCGGCTCCCACAGAGCCCAACACCCTGTTGTGAGCAGCAGGGTAAGGGGGCAGGAGAAGGGGCAGGGAGGTTCTGGAGGGGGCAGTCAAGAAACGGGGGGGGGGGTCGGGAGTTC
>NW_020700487.1:0-1201 GCF_002925995.2 Terrapene triunguis | reverse complement strand
GGGGGGGAGCTGTCAGGGAGCAGGAGTGGGGAGAGGGATCAGAGCAGTCAGGGGACAGGGAGCAGAGGGGTTTAGATGGGTTGGGAGTTCTGGGGGAGCTGTCAGGGAGCAGGAGTGGGGAGAGGGATCGGAGCAGTCAGGGGACAGGGAGCAGAGGGGTTTAGATGGGTTGGGAGTTCTGGGGGGGCTGTCAGGGGGCTGGGGTGGGGAGAGGGATCGGAGCAGTCAGGGGACAGGGAGCAGAGGGGTTTAGATGGGTTGGGAGTTCTGGGGGGGTGGCTGTCAGGGGGTGGGGAGTGGTTGGATGGGGCGTGGGAGTCCCAGGGGTCTGTCTGGGGGTGGGGGTGTGGATAAGGGTTGGGGCAGTCAGGGGACAAGAGGCAGGGAGGCTTAGATAGGGGGTGGAGTCCTGGGGGGGCAGTTAGGGGCAGGGGTCCCAGGAGGGGGCAGTCAGGGAACAAGGAGCAGGGGTTCTGAGGGGGGCGGGGAGTGGAAGGGGCAGGGCTAGGACAGGACGGGGGCGGGGCTAGGTCAGGACAGGGGCGGGGCTCCTCCCGTCCTCTTTTTTCTGTGCTGAAATATGGTAACCCTACTATTGAGCCACAGCCTGCTGGCCCCAAGTGAACCCCATTACAGGTGTTAAGCAGAAGTTCTTTAGCAGCACAGGTTTTAGGACTTGGAGCGTATGATGGGGTGCTCCAGTCACCACTGGGCTGGTATCTCCTCCTGGTCACTCTGGGGATTAGCTCTTGAAGTAGGCACCCCCTTCCATGGGTGCTAAATTTCTAATCTACCATGGGGTGCTCCCCACTCCATCTCTTCCCCCAAGGCCCCACTCCCAGCCTGCTTCTTTCCACCCTGACCCTGCCTCTTCCCAACACCCACACTGCACCTTCCCTGGATTACTTCCTGCACCCTGGTTCCCTTTCTTTCTCTCAGTAGACTAGTGCCCACCCAGCCACCCTCTTCCCAGGGAGAGGCTGCTGTCTGACTTCCTGAAGCCTTTCTCCACAGCACCATTTGCAGCCCACTACCTGGCTTTATAGGCCTTGCCTGTTCCTGCACAGGTGAGCCTCTCTCTAATTAGCTGCCTCCAGCCTAAAGCCCCTGTTTGCAGCCTGATTAGCTGATTGGGCCCAGCTGGCCCAATTCAGCTCTTGTGGTGCTAGTGTGGGGAGCTCACTCCCTCACAGAGTGAAAA
>NW_020700486.1:0-5877 GCF_002925995.2 Terrapene triunguis | reverse complement strand
CCCTACATTTGAACCCTAAAGTTCAAAGTGGGGATACAGCCTTGACATGTTGGCAGCGGTGGAGATCGTTTAAACCCAAAAGCCAGTAAGAGATTTTTTTTTTCCTTCTAGCTGCTTGGAGAGCAGAGCTGAAGGTAGATGCATATCTTATCTCTCCTTGCCTGAAGGCAGAGGTGTTACGTTTTTTTTAACGAGGTCCTTTGTTAAGAGAAGGGTTCAAAGGGAGCAAACTTTGAACTGGTAAAGGTAATTTACAGGCTGAATTGTTTTTTTTTTTTTCTTTTTACATCCTCGGGAGTAGCTTGTTAGAAAGTCTCTGTTAACTCAGCAGCAGCCAGAGCTAAGTACATCCCAGTCTCAGTCAACTGCAGAGGGTGTGACCCAGCACAAGAAAACAGGAAAATGACTGCCAAAGAAGTAACTAACAAAATAGAACTGGCCAGACTAGAAGCAGAAGAAAACGAGAGAAAACATCAGAGACTGCTTGAAATTAAAAAACTCGAGGCAGAGCAGCATGAAAGAGAAGAAAAAGCCAAACAGGAGGCCCATGAAAGAGAAGAAAAAGCCAAACAGGAGGCCCACAAGAGAGAGATGGAACTGGAAGCAGCAAGGACTAGGCAGGATGCAGCAGACCATCCTAACAACTCCTCTCCAGGTACCACTTCCCATCCCAGGAAATTCCCTACCTACAAGGCAGGCGATGATACTGAGGCCTTCTTAGAAAATTTTGAAAGGGCCTGCCTTGGATACAGCATCCCTCTAACCCAGTACATGGTAGAGCTGAGACCGCAGCTCAGTGGACCCTTAGCAGAGGTGGCGGCTGAAATGCCTAAGGAACACATGAACAGTTATGAACTTTTTAAAAACAAGGCCAGAATCAGAATGGGGCTAACACCTGAGCATGCCCGTCGGCAGTTCAGAGCCCTAAGGTGGAAACCTGATGTGTCATTTACCCGACATGCCTACCACATTGGAAAAAATTGGGATGCCTGGATATCAGGAGCAAATGTTAAATCTACGGAAGAGTTGCCCTTCCTATTGCAAATGGAGCAGTTTTTAGAGGGTGTTCCTGAGGAAATAGAAAGGTACATCCTAGATGGGAAGCCCAAAACTGTAACCGAGGCGGGGGAGATTGGAGCCAAATGGGTGGAGGTGACAGAAAAGAAAAAAGCTAGTAGCAGTTGGAGCGAATATCAGAAGGGGCAAGCCGAAACAAAACCTTATCACCGGGGACAACCCAAGGCCCCACCCACATCCCAAGGGAAACCCCAGACGCCTTCTCACCCCACCCCACCAGTCTCCACCAACCAACATCGCCCCGGTGATACCTTAGCAGGGCGATGTTTTAAATGTAATGAACTGGGGCATATAAAGGCTCACTGCCCCAAGAACCCCAACCGATTACAGTTCATTACACCCCAGTCACACCAAAGATCCCCAGACCCAGATGTCTCTCTCATACCCTCGGAGCGAAGGGAAACCTTGAGAGTGGGCGGAAAGAAGGTTATCGCTTGGAGGGATACTGGGGCACAAGTGTCAACTATCCACCAATCCCTAGTGGACCCCAAACTCATCAACCCGGAGGCTACAGTGACAATTCAACCCTTCGTGTCACAGTCTGTAACCTTGCCTACAGCCCAGCTGCATGTCCAGTACAAGGGCTGGGCAGGAATGTGGACTTTTGCAGTCTATGACAATTATCCCATCCCCATGCTGCTGGGGGAAGACTTGGCCAACCATGTGAAGCTAGCCAAGAGGGTGGGAATAGTCACCCGCAGCCAGGCTAAGCAAGCTTTCACCCCCATCCCTGTTCCTGAGCCGTCCACCAGAGCCCCGTCGGTGTTACCGGAGACCCAAACACAGGTGGTGGAACCGGATCCCCTGCCAACGACTGCAACAGCCGTAGTGGATCCAATCCCAGAGACCCAGCCAAAGCCAGTCCCGGAACCGGAACTGACAACGCAACCAGCACCAGAACCATTGCCAGCACTGAGTCCAGCGCTTGCAAACCCGTCTACAACTCCAATGCCAGAGGGCACCAGCGAGCCTGAACTGGCGGAAGTAGCAGATAACCCTACCCAAGAGGCTCAGCCAGAGCCTGAAATACCACATAGTGCACCAGCGGACAGCGGTTCACAGTCAATGGAAACAGTCCCAGCACCTGCATCGCTTCCAGAGGGACCAAGCCCCAGTCCACAGTCCAAGGAGGAACTGATGTCTCCAGCATCAAGGGAACAGTTCCAGGCCGAGCAGGAAGCAGATGACAGCCTCCAGAAAGCTTGGGCGGCGGCACGGAGCACCCCACCGCCTCTCAGCTCTTCTAACCAATCCCAGTTTGTTGTAGAAAAAGGACTTTTATACAAGGAGACTCTTTCTGGTGGGCACCAGGAAGACTGGCATCCTCAAAGACAGTTGGTAGTTCCCACTAAGTATCGGGTAAAGCTCTTGAGCTTAGCCCATGATCATCCCAGTGGCCATTCTGGGGTGAACAGAACCAAAGACCGGTTGGGGAAGTCCTTCCACTGGGAGGGAATGGGCAAGGACGTTGCTAATTATGTCCGGTCTTGTGAGGTGTGCCAACGAGTGGGAAAGCCCCAAGACCAGGTTAAAGCCCCTCTCCAGCCACTACCCATAATTGAGGTCCCATTTCAGCGAGTAGCTGTGGATATTCTGGGTCCTTTCCCAAAGAAGACACCCAGAGGAAAGCAGTACGTACTGACTTTCATGGATTTTGCTACCCGATGGCCGGAAGCTGTACCCTTAAGCAACACCAAGACTAAAAGTGTGTGCCAGGCATTAGCAGATATTTTTGCCAGGGTAGGTTGGCCCTCCGACATCCTTACAGATTCGGGAACTAATTTCCTGGCAGGGAACATGAAAACCCTGTGGGAAGGTCATGGGGTGAATCACTTGGTTGCCACCCCTCATCACCATCAAACCAATGGTCTGGTGGAGAGGTTTAATGGAACTTTGGGGGCCATGATACGTAAATTCATAAATGAACACTCCAATGATTGGGACCTAGTGTTGCAGCAGTTGCTTTTTGCCTACAGGGCTGTACCACGTCCCAGTTTAGGGTTTTCACCATTTGAACTTGTGTATGGCCGCGAGGTTAAGGGGCCATTACAGTTGGTAAAGCAGCAATGGGAGGGGTTTACGCCTTCTCCAGGAACTAACATTCTAGACTTTGTAAGCAACCTACAAAACACCCTCCGACACTCTTTAGCCCTTGCTAAAGAAAACCTAAAGGATGCTCAGGAAGAGCAAAAGGCCTGGTATGATAAACATTCCAGAGAACGGTCCTTCAAAGTAGGAGACCAAGTCATGGTCTTAAAGGCGCTCCAGGCCCATAAAATAGAAGCGTCGTGGGAAGGACCATTCACGGTCCAGGAGCGCCTAGGAGCTGTTAACTATCTCATAGCCTCCCCCACCTCCAACATAAAGCCTAAGGTATACCATGTTAATTCTCTTAAGCCCTTTTTTTCCAGAGGATTAAACGTTTGCCAGTTTACAGCCCAGGAAACAGATGACGCGGAGTGGCCTGCAGAGGTCTACTACGAAGGAACAAGGAATGGTGGCGTGGAAGAGGTGAACCTCTCCACGACCCTGGGACGTCTGCAGCGACAGCAGATCAAGGAGCTGTGCACAAGCTTTGCACCGATTTTCTCAGCCACTCCAGGACGGACCGAACGGGCATACCACTCCATTGACACAGGTAATGCTCACCCAATTAGAACCCCACCCTACCGGGAGTCACCTCATGCCCAAGCGGCTATACAAAGGGAGATCCAGGACATGCTACAGATGGGTATAATCCGCCCCTCTACCAGTGCATGGGCATCTCCAGTGGTTCTAGTTCCCAAACCAGATGGGGAAATACGCTTTTGCGTGGACTACCGTAAGCTAAATGCTGTAACTCGTCCTGACAACTATCCAATGCCACGCACAGATGAGCTATTGGAAAAATTGGGACATGCCCAATTCATCTCTACTTTAGACTTAACCAAAGGGTACTGGCAAGTACCACTAGATGAACCCGCTAAGGAAAGGTCCGCCTTCGTCACCCAGGCAGGGGTGTATGAATTCAATGTACTCCCTTTCGGGTTGCAAAATGCACCCGCCACCTTCCAAAGACTTGTAGATGGTCTCTTATCGGGATTGGGAGAATCTGCAGTTGCCTACCTCGATGATGTGGCCATTTTTTCTGATTCATGGACAGAACACCTGGAGCACCTGGGAAAAGTCTTCGAGCGCATCCGACAGGCAGGACTAACTGTTAAGGCTAAAAAGTGTCAAATAGGCCAAAACAGAGTGACGTACCTGGGGCACCAGGTGGGTCAAGGAACTATAAATCCCCTACAGGCCAAAGTGGATGCTATCCAAAAGTGGCCGGTTCCAAAGTCAAAGAAACAGGTCCAATCCTTCTTAGGCTTGGCCGGATATTATAGGCGATTTGTACCACACTACAGCCAAATCGCCGCCCCGCTGACAGACCTAACCAGAAAGAAACAGCCAAATGCAGTTCAGTGGACTGATAAGTGTCAAAAGGCCTTTAACCAGCTTAAGGCAACACTCATGTCTGACCCTGTGCTAAGGGCCCCAGACTTTGACAAACCGTTCCTAGTAACCACAGATGCTTCCGAGAGAGGCGTGGGAGCAGTTTTAATGCAGGAAGGACCGGATCAAGAATTCCATCCTGTCGTGTTTCTCAGCAAGAAACTGTCTGAGAGGGAAAGCCACTGGTCAATCAGCGAAAAGGAATGCTACGCCATTGTATACGCGCTGGAAAAGCTACGCCCATATGTTTGGGGACGGCGTTTCCAACTACAAACAGACCATGCTGCGCTACAGTGGCTTCATACCGCCAAGGGAAATAACAAAAAACTTCTTCGATGGAGTTTAGCTCTCCAAGATTTTGATTTTGAAATACAACACATTTCGGGAGCTTCTAACAAAGTGGCTGATGCACTCTCCCGGGAAAGTTTCCCAGAGTTAACTGGTTAACAATTGTTCTTGGAATGAAACATATTGTTAGTTTTTATATAATCAGTAGTATGTCTAAAGGTACATGTGTCTTATTAACTCTGTTTTCTCCTAGAACTCCAGGAAGAAATCACAGCCAGTGTGGAACCGAACGTCCAACACTATCTGTGATTTGGGGGGCGTGTCATAACTATAAAGGGAAGGGTAACAGCTCTCTGTGTACAGAGACTCCAAATCCTTTTACCTGTAAAGGGTTAAGAAGCTCGGGTAACCTGGCTGACACCTGACCCCAAGGACCAATAAGGAGACAAGATACTTTCAAATCTTGGGGGGGGAAAGGCTTTTGTGTGTGCTCTTTGTTTTAAGGGGTGGTTCGCTCTTGGGACTGAGAGGGACCAGACATCAATCCAGGTTCTCCCCATATTTCTAAACAAGTCTCTCCTATTTCAAACTAGTAAGTAAAAAGACAGCAAGGCATCTTAGATTTACTTTGTTTTCTCAACTTGTAAATGTACCTTTTTACCAGAGTGTGTATCTTTGTTTGCTGTACTTTGAACCTAAGACAGAGGGGGGGGGTCCTCTGAGCTCTTTAAGTTTGATTACCCTGTAAAGTATTCTCCATACTGATTTTACAGAGATGATTTTTACCTTTTTCTTTAATTAAAAGCCTTCTTTTTTAAGAACCAGATTAATTTCTCCTTGTTTTAAGATCCAAGGGGGTTTGGGTCTGTGTTCACCAGGGAATTGGTGAAAGGTTTCTCAAGGCTTCCCAGGGAGGGAATTCTTGTGATGGTGGCAGCGGACCAAAGCTAAGCTGGTAGATAAGCTTAGAAGTTTTCATGCAGGCCCCTACATTTGAACCCTAAAGTTCAAAGTGGGGATACAGCCTTGACA
>NW_020700485.1:0-1176 GCF_002925995.2 Terrapene triunguis | reverse complement strand
CAAATGTGAAAGAATAGTTTAGTCTCCCCATGTGTTAAATCTTTCACCTTTGTTTGAAACTGTCAGCTAGTGATAATTGACTTGGTGATAGGATATAGGTACAGTACCTGTCTATAACAAAATGGATTGAGATCAGCAACTCCTCTCACAAAAGCTAACAAAAAAGCCAACAACAGATGGTGTGGCAAAGCATATACCCTATCATTGGATGGTATGTGAATCAGCTGCTCTTGTTATGTGAGGATGTGGGTGTAGCTACAGAGACCAAAAGCCATTCTCCATTTTGGAAGGTGGGGGTCTGGACTGCAGGGATCAGATAGTTGCTGCCATCACCAAGCTCTGTTTGCTAATGTATTTGAGATGTGTAATAGTCACATCATGTGACAATAATGTAAATGATAAAAACAACCTTTTTCCATGCCTAAGGAGATCCCCTCTAATGACAATTATGAGTAAGGGAAGGGAACGCATTGACATAGTTTGTCTGCACATATGTGAGAAGCAATACATCAGCATAGACAGAGTACTACACTGCCAGTTTATGGGACTCTAACCCATCACTGAATGTCACAACCTGGTCAAGCTCCCTGTGCTGGACACTGACCAGGCTGTGACATTCAGTGATGGGTTAGAGTCCCATAAACTGGCAGTGTAGTACTCTGTCTATGCTGATGTATTGCTTCTCACATATGTGCAGACAAACTATGTCAATGTGTTCCCTTCCCTTACTCATAATTGTCATTAGAGGGGATCTCCTTAGGCATGGAAAAAGGTTGTTTTTATCATTTACATTATTATCACATGATGTGACTATTACACATCTCAAATACATTAGCAAACAGAGCTTGGTGATGGCAGCAACTATCTGATCCCTGCAGTCCAGACCCCCACCTTCCAAAATGGAGAATGGCTTTTGGTCTCTGTAGCTACACCCACATCCTCACATAACAAGAGCAGCTGATTCACATACCATCCAATGATAGGGTATATGCTTTGCCACACCATCTGTTGTTGGCTTTTTTGTTAGCTTTTGTGAGAGGAGTTGCTGATCTCAATCCATTTTGTTATAGACAGGTACTGTACCTATATCCTATCACCAAGTCAATTATCACTAGCTGACAGTTTCAAACAAATGTGAAAGAATAGTTTAGTCTCCCCATGTGTTAAATCTTTCAC
>NW_020700484.1:2256-4994 GCF_002925995.2 Terrapene triunguis | reverse complement strand
ACGTTTGCTATCCTCTGACTCTGCATTTTGAGGACTTGAACTCTTAGGCCTGGTCTACACTAGGCTTTTATGTCGACTTTAGCGCCGTTATATCGAATTAACCCTGCACCCGTCCACACCAGGAAGCCATTTAGTTCGACATAAAGCTCTCTTTAAATCGATTTCTGTAATCCTCCCCAACGAGAGGATTAGCGCTAAATTCGACATGGCCATATCGAATTAGGCTAGGTGTGGATGGAAATCGACGGTAATAGCTCCGGGAGCTATCCCACAGTGCACCACTCTGTTGACGCTCTGGACAGCAGTCCGAGCTCGGATGCTCTGACCAGCCACACCCCCGGGAAAATTTGAATTCATTTTCATTTTCCTGTCTGGGCAGTTTGGATCTCAGTTCCTCTTTGGACATCGAGGGGAGCTCAGCAGCAGTGGCAACTATGCAGAGCTCTCCAGCAGAGATGGCCGTGCAATCCAATAGAAAGAGGGCCCCAGCATGGACTGATCGGGAAGTCTTGGATCTCATCGCAGTGTGGGGCGATGAGTCCGTGCTTTCAGAGCTGCGCTCCAAAAGAAGGAATGCTAAGATCTACGAGAAGATCTCCAAAGCCATGGCAGAGAGAGGCTACAGCCGGGATGCAACGCAGTGCCGCGTGAAAATCAAGGAGCTGAGACAAGGCTACCAAAAAACCAAAGAGGCTAACGGACGCTCCGGATCCCAGCCCCACACATCCCGTTTCTACGAGGCACTGCATTCCATCCTGGGAGCGGCCGCCACCACTACCCCACCCCTGACCGTGGACTCCGAGGATGGGATCATGTCGGACATGACAGCGGACGGGGAAGAGGAGGAAGGAGATGAGGAGGACGAGGCAGTCGACAGCGCTGGCACCGCTGATTTCCCCGACAGCCAGGAGCTCTTCATCACCCTTACCGAGATCCCGTACCAACCGTCCCCATCCCTTACCCCGGACACAGAATCAGGGGACGGATCAAGCAGTAAGTGCTGTAAACATGTAAACATTTATTTAAAACAGAACGGTAATATTTATACTATTAACAATGTATATTTATAAAAGTGCTGTAAACTAGTAAAAAAATAATCAGGTACAAAACAGGAATATTTACAAAGGTAACAAATGGGTTTTGCATGATTTCTCTGTCTTAGGCTCTTCTCAATTTAGTCCCAAGTATTTTAAAAAAATTTCACAATGTCCGTTACTACATGATTCCCAGGCCCAAGACGCTCCACTCCAAAGTCCCAGTGCACCTACGCGAAAATCCGGTCAATGTGGCCGGGGATCGACGAGAAATCCTCGTAGGAGAACTCCTCGTAGGTCTCGTGGAGGTAGAGCTCAAGCCTGTTGATCAGGTTCCGGGGTAGGGCGATCTTAGTGGGCCCTCCGTGGTAGCAGACATGTCCCCTCCATGCCACAATCAGGTACTCGGGGATCATGGCCCGACATAGCATGGCGGCATACGGCCCCGGTTTCTGCATGCTTTCCCGCAGCATGCGTTCTCTCTGGGTGTCCGGGATCCTCAGGAGGGTGATGTCGCTCATGACGCCCTGCTTTGAATTAGGGAGGGGACTGTTAGTATTGGGACTGCTTTACAGCCACGCGGTGGAGGGAGAGGGGCAGCATACAGGGATCTTTCCCTGGGACAGCCGCGAGGGGGTGGGACAGGGGCAGAGTTGATGCTGTCCTGATTGCTGGCAGCAGAGACTGGCATTGCTTTCAATGTGAAAGGAGGCCAGTGCTACTGCTGGAGTTTTAAGCAGCCACAAGTCTGCGGCTTACCATTATTGCCCGCTCCAGAAGTTCAGGTCTCCAGCCACAGTTCTCTGAACACTCCAAGACCTCCGCAAGTCCACAGGCACTGAAGGCGACGGCCGAAAATTCGACCTTGTCCTGAGTGCGCATGTGAGAGGTTCAGTGCATGGTCTTGTTCACAGAGAAAGACTAGGTTCTTTGTATACAATTTCATTTATCTGTCTCAGGAATTCACTCCCTTTTTACAATTCACACAGACACATCTGCGACTGTCTCCCAACCCAGCCTGTCAGCACACTCCCAGAGGCTAGCGCAGATTAGGCGGAGGAAGAAGAAGACGCGTGAAGACATGTTCACAGAACTAATGGGCTGCTCCCGAGCCCAGGCAGCCCAGCAGACACAGTGGAGGGAGAACTTGTCACAAATGCACCGAGCAGTCATGGAACGGGAGGAGAGGTGGCGTCAGGAGGACCAACAGGCTACTGAAAAGCTGCTTGGACTAATGAGGGAGCAAACGGACACGCTCCGGCGCCTTGTGGATGTTCTGCAAGACCGGAGGCAGGAGGACAGAGCCCCGCTGCAGTCTATCTGTAACCGCCCTCACCCGCCACCAAGTCCCACACCACCCTCACCCAAAGTCCAAAGAAGGAGGGGCGGCAAGGGCCGTTAAAACTTTCAATCAACCCCTGCAGACTGCTCTAGCAGTAGAAGGCTGACATTCCCCAAAATTTCATAAGTCCTTTCCTACCCACCTCACACAAGCCCCCGTCCAAGTTTCACCCCCCACGTTTCATGTCTGGTTCGCAATAAAATGTTTGTTTCTGTTCATTACTGTTTCGGTCAGGTTCTTTTGAGGGAGAGTCTGTCTGGAGGGGGGGAAGGGGCTTGGTAATTGGACAGGACAGTCACCTTTAGCAGGCTACAGAGGCGGGGTCAGGTCCAGCATCAGGACACATACACAGTGCAGTCACT
>NW_020700484.1:0-2156 GCF_002925995.2 Terrapene triunguis | reverse complement strand
AGCTCTGTGACTTTGTGGCGGGGGAGGGCAGTTACAGATCTTATGCAGCGGTCCTTATCCTGGCTCACAGATCCACGCAGCAGGGGATCTGTAACCCTACCCCCCCTGCCAGAAAGTCACATAGCCGACACATACACACAGTCCCCCCCAGGAGTGCTGGCAGGCTCCATTGAAATAACCAGTCCACCAGTGCGGAGCCTGTCATTCCGGGAGTTTAGAAGTATCATTTGCATCAGAACACTGAACCCGCCCCCCGCCACAGTCTGCGTCCCCGGTTTAAAATATTCCCGCGAAAACAGCAATACAGACAACGGTGTTCATTAAAAAATCGAAATGATTTTATTTTTTGGGAAGGGGAAGGGGGTGAAGGTTGTATGTAACTGGAGAGGATAGTCAAAATGAACTGGGTAAAGAAACGGGGGCAGGTTCAGCTTTTCTGTCCACAAACTGAAAAGTCACTGGTTGCCCTGCTCACTCAGGAACCTAGCTTTCAAAGCCTCCCGGATGCACAGGGCGTCCCGCTGGGATCTTCTAATGGCCCGGCTGTCTGGCTGGACGTAATCAGCAGCCAGGCTATTTGCCTCTAGCTCCCACCCCGCCATAAAGGTCTCCCCCTTGCTCTCACACAGATTGTGGAGCACACAGCAAGCTGCAATAACGATGGGGATATTGGTTTCACTGAGATCACAGCGAGTGAGTAAGCTTCTCCATCTCCCTTTGAGACGGCCAAAAGCACACTCCACCACCATTCTGCACTTGCTGAGACGGTAGTTGAACAGTTCTTTTTCTGTGTCCAGGGCGCCAGTATAGGGCTTCATGAGCCAGGGCATTAGCGGGTAGGCTGGGTCCCCGAGGATGACTGTAGGCATCTCCACATCCCCAAGAGTTATTTTGTGGTCTGGGAAGTAAATACCTTCCTGCAGCCGTCTAAACAGACCAGAGTTCCTGAACACGCGAGCGTCATGAACCTTGCCCGGCCATCCGACGTAGATGTTTGTAAACCGTCCCCGATGGTCCACCAGTGCTTGCAGCACCATTGAAAAGTAGCCCTTTCTATTGATGTACTGGCTGGCCTGGTGGTCCGGTCCCAGGATAGGGATGTGAGTCCCATCTATAGCCCCACCGCAGTTTGGGAATCCCATCGCGGCAAAGCCATCTATGATGACCTGCGCGTTTCCCAGGGTCACTACCTTTGGGAGCAGTACCTTGACGATTGCCTTGGCTACTTGCATGACAATAACCCCCACGGTAGATTTGCCCACACCAAAGTGGTTCGCGACTGACCGGTAGCTGTCCGGCGTTGCAAGCTTCCAGAGGGCTATGGCCACTCGCTTCTGGACAGTGAGGGCTGCTCGCATGCGGGTGTCCTTGCGCTTCAGGGCAGGGGACAGCAACTCACAAAGTTCGAGGAAAGTCCCCTTCCGCATGCGAAAGTTTCGCAGCCACTGGGATTCATCCCAGACCTGAAGCACTATACGGTCCCACCAGTCCGTGCTTGTTTCCCGGGCCCAGAATCGCCGTTCAACAAAATCCACATGCCCCATTGCCAACGTCATGTCCTGGGCGCTGGGGCTCGTGGTTTCTGACAGCTCTGTGCCACTCTCCGACTTCAGGCTCTCACGGCGGTGCCGTAGCCTCCTCGCCCGATTTCTCTGCATCTGCCTCAGGGAAAGGTGTATGATAAGCTGCGAGGTGTTGAGAACGGCCACAAGTGCAGCGATGGTCGCAGCGTGATCCATGATCGCAGTGCTGTGGCGTCCGCGCTGTCACTGACCAGAAAAGTGCGCGAACTGATTTCCCGCCGGCGCTTTCATGGAGGGAGGGAGGGCGTTAGTGACGGACGGATGACGACAAATTTTTTTTACCCAGAAGGCATTGGCGGCTCGACCCAGAATTCCGATGGGCAGCGGGGACTGCGGGAACTGTGGGATAGCTGCCCACAGTGCACCGCTTCCAATATCGACGCTCGCCCCGTTAGTGTGGACTCACAAAGTCGAATTACTGTCCTTAGTGTGTCCTTAGTGTGGACACACACGTTCGACTTTGCAATATCGATTCCACATATTCGATTTAAGTAAAATCGAATTACCCTCGTAGTGTAGACATACCCTTAGACTCTGGTTGGATCACGGGTTTTGTGACATGGGGCACCTCAT
>NW_020700483.1:0-15427 GCF_002925995.2 Terrapene triunguis | reverse complement strand
GTTGGGAATTGGTCCTGCTTTGAGCAGGGGGTTGGACTAGATGACCTTCTGAGGTCCCTTCCAACCCTGATATTCTATGAAAGCACCCTCATCCCAAACACTGTCCGCCAAATGCTCCTCTACATAATTGGGTTTCTCCTGTAAGTCCTTGTTTTATATACCTCTACAAGTATACTGGATACAGGCTGGGTAAGTACATGGGCACCTGTTGAAGAAGCTGTTAGCCCTAAACCCATCAACAGCCTTCTCCCTCCCCCTACAATCTTCCACTTCTGATTAACTTTCCAGGACTTACATGCAAACCCTTTATCCAAAACATTATCCTGTCCCTAGCTAAAGGAATGGGATATGACCCTGTCTACAATAAGAGGAGATTTTTGGATAAGTGAGTTTGGACAACAGAGGTTAGTAGCTGTGCCTGCATCTTTCATCATGCTGGGTGTATTACCTCATGTGGTGCATTTCAGTGTTAAAAATTAGCACATAGAAAGGATTTAACTAAATGCCTTTAAGGAGCTGAAAATTACCTGTGTCCGATCAGAATTCTGGCCAGAGTGCTTTGCATATGTATCCTTAGAGCCATGTATGAGATATGTGGCCTAATATACCATACTGTACATCCTCTGCAAATGCATTCCTCAAGCAGTACTGTATATAGAGAAAATCAGAAGAAGGTCCTAGCTCTACAACAAAGACTACAAGAAAAAGAAGTAACTGGAAAAATGAGAAAAAAATCTCAGGCTTTTCCTTGAGTTATTGAGAATTCACAAGTATCTGGCCAGCTGTTATCAAGCTGTTTCCTTTTGTGCCATCTTCTGTTAGATTACCCCAGTGGCGCCAGCTAATAATATGTGAGATTTCACATGCCATTTGAATGGAAGTAACTTAAAAGTAGCCCAGCAGATCTGACAAAGAGCAAATCACTAAGCCAGTTTACCACCGATGAGCTCTATTAAGTGACTATAATGCAGTTCACAGCCCTGGAGTAGTCTCACTCCCTCACTAATCTAATGGCAGTATTGACAAGGATCATTTATGCAGCTTTCCTTAAAGGTTGCTATTATTTGTCAGAGACTCTCTCTGCTCCCAGTCTTCCAATAATTCTCATTCTGATCACAGACTCCTTCATTGTCACTGAAGATCTGAGATTCTGGACTGCACTAATAGTCCAAATAGCACAAGGTCACACTGCTGTAGTTAGACACTGGGCTGGAGCATCTTCCAAACCTCTCTTTAGTGTAAATAGGGGACAATGCTAATCTATCCCATAGCATAGGCTGAGGTAGGCAGGATAAATGATAATAGAAGTATACCAGTGTCAGTAAACCTGCATCCAGCTGTTTCCAGTGGTCAGGTAGGTACATTCTCTTAAAATACTGTCCATAACAAAGAATTGTGGTTTTATCTCCCTGACTATTAACCAAACAAGTGCCTGATTTTACATATTGTATGTAAGAAAAAGCCCCCCATCCCTCTGGTGTCATCTCTGTTTATGTACTGAGCTTTACCAAAAAGTAACTAGCCTCGGGTTTATAAATACAACTTCTCTATTAAAATGCCTATTCCCCCTCTCCCGCCCCACATAGCACTCTAATTATCATAGAGTCTGTCCTAAATTACCCAAACGTGACTGACTAGAGTTAGTGGAAGTATCATCTTGTCAGCATTCAGCACCCTTCCATAGGATGAAGGCAAACCAAAACAAAAGAACCCCACCCAGTGGACATGAAATACAAGGAGAGCAATGGCTAACCATAGAAAAAGCCCACTTCCAAGTGCAGCTACACTTACAATGTAACTAGATACAGGTATGGAAGTTCTATTTGAACCCAAGGTGGATCTTGCACTTTTAAAAACAGTTTAACCTGTTTAAAATAGCCCTGTAGATGTTAACTTTTCACCTTACTCCCTAGCTGTAGGCAGATGCCCCACCTGAGTGATGAGGACATGCATCCTGTTGACATAGCCTCAGCTTTTGGAGGATCAAGGTGATCAAATGTAGGACTGGTCTTTCAATCAGCAGACCCTTGGGTGAGATCCCTAGCTGGGACCAGTGAGAGCAGAAGAGAGGCAGACATTGAGAAGAGCAGACCTCGAACTCTCTCCCAGCCTTTCCCCGTTCTTCTATATTGTAAGAATATGTCCACTGGATGGACAACTGGCCTTCAGCACTCAACCAGGTGCACTTGGTACGCCCAGCAAAAGGGGACCAGACATGCCTTGTAATTGTAGCACTCTCCTAGAGCATCCCTGATCCCAAAACATGGTACAGTCCATTTGCTCCTCCCTCCAATGTGGCTGTGGATTCCACCTTAGAACCAATGGGCCCTGGGTGATTTGTGATGGTTGAGAAGGTCCCACCCTAGGTTGCTGAAGCTAAACTGGATTCACAGTGCCTCCACCTAGTGGTCAGGTGAATAAATTAATATACAGCCCCTAGGACCTTTAGGGAGGAAGGATGGAAGGAATGAAATAGACTTTAGCAGAGGAAAGGATAAGGCCAAATTAAGGAAGGTATAAAGATAGGAATTGGGACAAGGGAAAAGGCAGGGGAATCAAAGGAACAGATTACTATAAGTAAAGCTCACAGCAATAATCAGGCCCTCCCTTGAATAAAAATATCCCCTCTAAAAACAAAATGTAAACAAAATCCCTTGTAGAACACAAAGGCAAGTGGGTAAAACCCCAGAGTCTCTCTGCAGCTCTCTGATGGTGGGGTGCACAGTGTTCTTTGTGCTGGCCTCTTTAGGGGAGACTGAGAGAAGGTAAATTTGTGCAGTAGAACATTCAAAAGGATGTTACAGGCCTGACTATTGCTTGTGCAGTGTGGTACCAACTAAGCCCCTCCTTCAAGGGCTGAGCTTTCCAGACAGAGTGTAGGTGGGAGCTGTGAAGCTTTTTTTGTAACTTGTTAAACCCAACCAGTTGGAACCAAACACACAATAAACCAGAACTCTTGCAGGCAAGTTAAGCATGGAGTGATAACTGAACCCCCACACCCAGAACCCTTTCCTAGCTAGCTAGGTGAAATCTCCCCAGTACTCACTGTTAAGGCCACTGCAATGCAGATCTCTCATTGGCTGAAGCTGGTCTCAGGTGACTCATACTCCTGCTTCCATTTGGCTTCCAGACGAAGAGAGGCCTAATGGGTGAGACTGGCACACAGTCCTTTCCCTGTGGATATGGAACCTGGGGGCTCCTCCTCACCATGCTGGGTCCAGCTGGTGATTGGCTGGATGGGGCACTGTCTCCTCTGCCTGCCTGATGCTTTTTGATTGCCCAACCAATCAGGAACAGCTAGCTGAGGGAAGACAGGGACTCCCCCTTTGAAGCTGGGTGCTTCGGTGAGCTGAGCCTCTCTGGCAAGATGGTGTTCTCCCTACTCTGCAGAGAGAAACTCAGGAGCTGTGTCTACTGCTGGTGTTGGAAGCCTGTCTTCTGGACACTGAGGCTTTCTATGCTCATCTCTTGCTAAAGCAAATGGCTTATGATGTGCAATGATGATAGATTTCTTTTTAAAGCACTACAAAATGAACACTCAAAACTAAGAGGTTAAATTTTGCAATGCACTGTATAATTAACTGGTGGAGCTCACTGTGGCATGATATTACTGAGTCTAAAAACATAGTAAGATTCACAATATTATTAGACATTAACATGAATAAGAATAGCCTCTTCGATTAAACTAGTTGGATTGCAATTAGAAGGACTATCAGGCTTTATGGTATAAACTCTTTAAAGCTGGAGTCAGGTAGGAATTTTGCCTATTATCAGCATGACTTAGAACTGGTGTTTGTGGCTAATCCTGTTTGGTAGTAGACTTTTAAGGATGACAGCTTTACATTCAGATGTACTAACCTGGTTTGGTGAAGACAAAAGATACACAAAATAGAAAACAGATTAAAAGTCTTTGCAACAGATTTGCTACCTGGGCACCTCCAGGGACAAAGACTTAGCAAGCCTCCACTGCTTGCACATGGGCCAGACACAGCTGTAATCCCTGCAGGCAGACCTCCAGACTGGTCCTTCTGTCAATCCTGACTCCTCTGCACCAGCCCACGGAGCCAGCCCAGCACACAAGGGAGAGCAGCCGCCACCATTGTCCATTCCTTCTGTATGCAGAGAAGCTATTTGAAATTATGCTATCTTTTGATAACATGAGCAGCCTCCATCTCTTCATAGCTAGTGAAAACACTCCAAGACCACCGATTGGATTCCTACAGAAAGCTACAGAAATCCACGCAGATTGTCAAGTCTAATGACAATCTCTTATTGCCTGACTTTGCTCCCATTGACCTCAGTGGGAGTATTGCCATTGATTTCATTGGGAGCAGGCTCACACCATTATAGAGTGACAATGATTATCCTTTTTGGGGTGGGGGTGGCCTTTCCTTCATAAGAGAAAATAGCATGTTCTCTCAGGCAAGCAAAAAATCTTACAGAAAGATCATAGAATGTTAGGGTTGGAAGGGACCTCAGGAGGTCATCTAATCTAACCTCCTGCTCAAAGCAGGACCAATCCCCAGACAGATTTTTGCCCCACATCCCTACCTAAGTGGCCCCCTCAAGAATTGAACTCACAACCCTAGGTTTAGCAGGCCAGTGCTCAAACCACTGAACTATCTCTCCCTTAGAAGAAGATACCTAAGTTAACCCCTTTTCAATACTTACTGAAATGTGTGCTCTCCTCATCTCTGCGCCACCTACTCCCCTTCTCCACATAGGGGGAATGTCAGGGGTGGAACTAAAGCTCACGGTACTCCAGCCTGTCTTTAGCTAGCAGAGTAATCTCGATAGGAAGGAAGCAGCCTCTATAATTTAGAGTCTTTAAGGGCCTGACAGCCCCAGGATTGGGGAGCAAATATGTGACTTCCCCCACTCACCTTACGTGCTACAAGCATGAGTTCAGTGCATCTGAGGATTCAGCCCCTTGATTCTAATCTACATGATTTTGGCAACTCATTTCCATTTCCTCATCTGTAAAATGGGGATAATACTATTTGCCAGCCTTCCTCATATAGGTGTGTAGACTATCAGTTTAAGGAACACAGATTAAAACTAAACAAAAATCTTTGCCTACCTAACACCTCAGTTCATTAAGATTTATATATTATTTAAAAAGCAACCAACCAACCACACCATTATGTTAAAAGAACAATAAAAAAGAACATTAAGGTTGCAAAGTCAAGCACTTAAGAGTTAGGGAATGCCAAAATTAAGGTTGCTCATGAAACTGGAAATGAATCAGTTGTGTAGTGAAGGAGTCTGTTGTCTGTAGGATACCTGGTTCATTTGTTGCAGAAGTTGGAAAGTATGAAGTGAATAAAGCAGGGGATTGCAGGAAGAAAACAGGTCTCATGGTTAAGGCAATTAAATGACACCCTGAGAACTGGGTGTCCCAGCCTCTATCCCGGCCTCTCCCATAGAGTTCCTATGCAATGCTGGGCAAATTATTTAATCCAGACTTTTCACAGCTGGCTACTAATTGTGTGTTCCTCAATTTTTGAATGAACAACATGAGATACCTGAGGTCAGATTTGCAAAAGTGCTGATCGCATTGCACAGCACAGGTGCAACCAAAGTTGACTGGAGCTGTGTTCTGAACATATGAAGTGTTATTAAAATTCTAAGTCCTCTGAAAAATCAGGGCATAAGTGTCTCAAATTGGATAACAAAAATTAGTGAACACTTTTGACAACTTTGGCCTTACTCTCTGTGTCACTGTTCCCCAAACTGTAAAATGGGGATAACAATACCACCTTATTGCATGGTGGAGTTGTAAAGACAAATATTCATTAATGTATGTGAAGCATCTAGATACTATATTGAGAGCGCCATAAAAACGCCCAGAAGAAAATTAATACTTTTGTATTGAGTGCAGAATTTGGATGCAGTGCATTGAATAAGGCTTCAGGCTGCACGTTGCATCAAGGTGATAAAAAGAAATATTGAATAAATATCCATTCACGGAATGAGGAATGTGTCCTGTGGAAAAAATAAAGTGATAATGTAGTTAAAGACTGTCTCATAATACATACACACAATGTGGGGGTGGTAAATTTGTGTTGCACAGGTAATCTTAATTCTGGCATTTTCTAACTTCTAAGTGCTTGACTTTGAAACTTTACCATTATTTTAGATGTCATGTATATAAACACAAACAGAGCTTAGAGTTTGGACCTAAAATACCTGAGTATCTGTAAAGCACTCTGAAGATAAAATACACAAAATAAGTTATTTTTTGACAGACAGCAGGATCCCATGCACACTACTTTTTCCTAGTTCATGTTGAAGTTGTTAAAATTCTCAAAATATTAACTATAACTATGACTAGTTTCAGGGTTGACTGAAATGCAGTTTCTAAAAAATGTGCTGAATATTATTCATTTCTCAGAGAATGAAGTTGTTAGAGGCCTTGTAGCGAGGTTGCTTGTATTTTTAAACCACACACATACACACAAAGATTAGTTGTAAGTATCTGGCAAGAATGGCAAGATATGCCAATATCTCAGACAAAAATGTACAGTATGATTTTAAAATGTTCCAAGTGTATAAAAGTTCACGAACCTATTTTGTATATTTTCAAAATGAATCCTTGTGAATCTTTTGTGCAGACACATCATTCTGCCACTTTACAATCTAGTGCAATGAGCTATAGAAATGATGCACAAAATACTCAGTAATAGGAAACTATGGCTTATGGATGTGGGTGGTACCTACTGGCTCTGCTTCCTTCAGATTATGGAACAGATTCTTTAGAGAAAACCAGTAGATAACTTTCTAAAAGTATCAAATATGGGTCATATCCTGCTTCGGGGTGAAGGAAAAGAATGTTGCAGCAACTGTAATGTTTTTATTCTATGTTTGTTAACTGCTGATTAAGAGCCTTATGTACTTGGGAAAGTAAATTGTTAGTACACCAAGTATGGAGTAGCTGTAGTTACTGTGGAATCAACTCTGGATGAAGCAGGATAGTTGGTGCTAAGAAGCATTCAAAAAAAAAAAAAAAAAACAACCCCGACAATGTCATCCTGAGCAGAGCATGAAAATCAGGGGAGCATTGCCAACATCAGGTGTGTATGATCAGTCCCCAAATGTCATACCCAGCCATTGAAATTGTAAAGTAGATAAATAATGGAATAGAGAGACAAGATGGATGAAGTAATATCTTTTACATTTATCTCACCCACCTTGTCTCTCAAATATCCTGGAACTAACATGGCTACAATAACACTGCAAACAAATAATGGACTAAACATTTCAAATACCCAAATACTAGAGAAGTCTAAGTGTGGATCTGAACTTCATAACTCAGATCTGTTTCTAATGTAAGTAGAAATATTTTTTTCTGTTATTAATCATGCTTGTTATGGTAGTAAGCCCAACGAAGAGCAGGATCCCATTGTGCTAGGCCCTGTACCAATACAGAGTAAAAGACAGTCCCCACCCTGAAGAGCTTACAGTCTGCCTTTATTGGATCAGGGACTTGAACTTGGATCATGACATCCCAGGACTGAGAGAACCCTAGTCACTGGGCTATTGGCATGCACACACTCTCCTGCTCTCTCTCTCTATTTTTTAGCCAGCCCTAACTACCTACATTCAAGTTAAGGATTTCTATATATGGACAGAATTTAAGTTAGGGGCAACACTCAAGTTAACTCTTCAGTGAAGACAACTCCTTAGAAGGATTGGAGCCTTAGGCCTGATCCTGCAAACACTTACTCATATATGCTTAACTTTACTAGCATGAGTAGCCCCATTGATTTCAATTAAGTTTAGTTAAGTTAAGCATGTGCCTAAGTGTTTTCAGGATCAGAGCTTTAGATTGTAAGCACTATGAGGTAAGGACTATGCAATCATATGTATGTTTGTTTTTAAAAATTCAACACCTAGAACACTGGGGGCCAGTCTTGATGGTCTCTGAGCGCTAATGTAAATATTAAATAAAACAAAGGAAAGAATGGTTTAAAAACATAAGTTGTATGTTCACAGCACCCCTTTCAGTTGTTTCCATGTAACATTGTCTCAGAAGTATAGGCTAGTGATTGTGGGTTGTGAAGTTGCCCTATAGGCCTCTTTTTGCAATTTTGCTTTCCACCTTCCATTTTAGTTCAAAATTCAAATTGGGTTCTCAGTCAATGAATTATTTTGTTCTTCCATGCAGCCATTCTGCAGAACAGGTCCAACCACTAAGGGGACTGAAGAGATATTTTCTCCCTCCCTTCACTTTTTATTGTTGTATTGATACTCTCAGTGAGGCTGCAGGACTCATTTTCATCATGTCCTCTCTGCCCCAAGATTTTTATGTGTGGGGCTGAATCCCTGTTCTGCAGAATAAACTAAATAGTTAAAAATATAAATAGCTGCTACTTGTAATCACTGTACATTACAGTGCTTCACTATTTTACCTTCTTTACTTTTGGTGGAATCTTATATTAAAATCCATAGGGTCATTCATTAGGGGAACTGTTTTGGATTTTAGACTTTACATTATTTTAGGTGTTTTTCATTAATTCTGATCTTACGAGTTTTCATTTAAAGACACTCATTTCCAGGGATTTAAATTGTTTTTACGGGAACAAAGGAAGCAGACAGAAACAAGGAATTTGGCATTGGCCCAGGCCTTCATTCATAACAAACCTTAAAAAAAAAAAAAACACCAATGACTCAGCAGAGGCACATTTCACAAACCAGAAATGCTTGCTTTGCTACCATTACAACTGCATTGGTAGGTGCTTAATCACAGTAAATAATGTGCTTGACACTATTTTTTTAAAGCAAGTGCTATGTATGTATTGCTTTAAATTGGTGCATCACACGCCTCTCAACTAAAATAGCTCTGTCAGATATTATCAAAAGTCATCAGAAGAGGCAAATGTCCTATAATTAGACCTAGAGTATTAGGCTGAACTGGCTACTTGCATAGTAATACTGCAGGGTATGATAGAAAACTGTTCTTCAATCCAAGTACATTACATGACTTCCTTGAAGTAATAACTGTGTCATTATTTCTTGGCAATAATGTATTAAAAATATGAAGTGTGACCTGCTTAGGCCCTTTTGAACCCTGATCTTGCAAACACGTGGATTACTGCAGAGCCCTGCACCCACACAGAAAACTGACTTCTGCTAGAACATATTTGTAAGATCAGGACCTAAGGCTCAGATCCTCAGCAGGTATTCCGGTGTCTAACTCCCAATGGAGTTTAATAATAATAATAATAATAATAAATAAGAGATTGTGTAATAATTAAGAATAGGATTTAGTCTGGACGTCACGGATTCTGTGACTTTACTGGACCTCTGGGACATCTTCAACTTCAGCTGTCAGCAGCTGTGGAGCTGGGGCTTTGCACTCCTGCCCCGTGGCTGGAGCTGGGATTGCTCACGCCCCCATGACGGAGGGGCTCTGGCAGTCAGCCCCAGCCCCAGGGGACTCCAGCGGTCATTCCTCTCTCAGACCTCCCCCTCCAGTTATTTTTAGTAAAAGTCAGACAGGTCATGGGCTCCGTAGAATTTTTGTTTATTGCCCTCAACCTGTTGTGACTTTTACTAAAAATAACTTGACAAAAATCTTAACCTTAGTAAGAATGTATAGAAAAAAGGAAAATAACTTAATCAGTACTGTCATAGAGAGACCATACATAAAGTAAAGCCATCACGCTGAATATCACTGGTTAAAGGCACTTTGACCCAGATCCTCAAAGGTATTTAGGCACCAATGGGAGTTGTTAATAATTTAGTGGTTTCCATGAGTGCCCACACTGTGCTAGGTGCTGTACAAGACAAAAAGAGGCATAGTCCCTGCTGTCAAAAGTTTACATCCTCAAACTGCTAGATAGATAGTAACGAAAAGGGACCCAAACAAACAAGTGAAGCGGCTGTGAGGTGACTAACCACGTTTTGATGATACTCCACAGATCCTATGGAGTTTTTGTTGTTTTTCTTAATTAAAGATATAAAAACTATCATCCTGCGATCTTGCCATTAGCAGATGGCTAGCTTCTTGTAGGCTTCTTGGTAAAGATGGGCTTATGTCTCTGTCATTTGTCTCAGTTTTTTGACAGATTGCAATTGTGACAATTATGGCAATTTCTTGCAATATTCTGGACAAACCTTACTGAATTAAGTTCAGTATCTTTGGAGTTCATTGTTTAAATTAATGGTTTATGTATCCCTATGGACCAGGAATTGTATATAATTCTATGGGGGAGAGGAACCACAGCCCTCCAGGAATTAAGACCAGCAGGGAGTGATTAGGCAAATTCACTCAGTCACAGGGACGACTATGTTTTTTGCCACCCCAAGCACGGCAGTCAGGCAGCCTTCGGCGGCACGCCTGCGGGCGGTCCACTGGTCACTCTGATTCGGCGGCGTTTCTGCGGGTGACCTGCCGGTCCCGCACCTTCGGCATACCCACCGCTGAATTGCCGCGGAAGCTGCAGGACCGGCGGACCTCCCGCAGGCATGCTGACGAATACTGCCTGTCTGCCACCCTCACAGCAACTGGCAAGCCGCCCCCCGTGGCTTGCTGCCCCAGGCACGCGCTTGCTGCACTGGCGGCCACTGGGAGCTGTGGGCGGCCGTGCCCGTGGATGGTCAATGTAAACAAACTGTCTTGCGGCCTGCCAGCAGATTACCCTGATGGGCTGCAGGTGGCCTGTGGGCCGCAGGTTGCCCACCACTGATTTAGGCAGTTTGCTAGTCAGGAAGCCATTCAGCCTGGAAATACCCATGCTGAGGTATTTCTCTTCCCATAAGGGAAGAGGAATAAGCTATACAGGTGTAAAATACCTCTGTACCAGTATAATTGCATCCACACTAGAGGATGAACCAGTACAACTATTTCAGAAAAAAAAAAAAAATCAGACCCCTAACTAGCAATTATACCAGTACAAAAACTGTGTGTCAATTTGGCCTTATAATGCAAAGTGACAAGCCTGCTTATCTAATGGCATTGCTCTCCACTGCTGCACAGAAGGTTTAGGTTTGATCCAGGCCCTGCCCATACTAGGGATGACAGCTATTTGCTATCACACTTGTCCAAAGCACAACATTACTGGGAGTTGCTAACCTGTGCTATTAGAGATACTCTTGCAAGTTATATTTAACTGACTGATGTAGGCCAATAGATCTTGGAGAAATGCCTAGTTGTGCAATTCTCTTTAGAAGCTGTGAATATCACCAGTGAAGTCTGTTTACTGCTTGATGACTGGAACCATATTTAGGTACAGAACTGCTGCCTACAGGTTATACCCATGCAAATAAACAAAAACCTTACCCGGGGTCAAAATAGGGTTCTCTGGTTTCAGGGAGGGATTATTTATTTATAACACAGCTATGCAACAAACTACCTCCCTAGAAAGTCTGTAGCATTCTTTAACACAGTTTGGCTCCCTCTGCACTACAAATAAAACAGAGTCCAGAGACACAATTACAACTAGAGCTCAGCAAAATTTGGAATTTCTGTTCCAGGGGAAATTCTGACATATTAACATTTGTTTTCATCCCAGATCAGGACAAAAAGTTGAATTTTCATAAAAGCACTCCAATGGAAAATTCCTGGCTGGCTCCAGTTACAACACTGTTGTCCTCTGACTCAGTTACTATATGGGTCCAATTTCAAAGATCATTTTGACATAGCCAGCTGACCTGGCTACATCAGTTTCAGCATGTTCACACAATAGATTTCCAAGCACAACTATTTTCCAGACATGTTTGCATGTCCACACCGAGCACAACTGGCACATTCTGGGACAATCTGAGCAACTGTGCTATATTGCTAATATAGAGTATCATTGATGCTTTTCAAGATGCACTCTACACACTCAAAGTTGGTTGCATAGGAATTCTTGAGCCAATCCCACAATCCAACAGCCAGTCCAGGCATTTTGGACAAAAACAAAAACCTTCTTGGTGGTTCATGCTGTTGTACCATCAGGTTTTGTGACTTTTCTGCCCAATTCCTAGTCCCTATTTAGGCACAAAGATGCTCACAGGAGACTGGTGGAGGTGGATCCACATTCAGAGGTTATGGTCTCCCCATATTGCCAAACTTGTCCATGGGTAGATGAGTCTGGACAAACTGATGTTGGCCCCCTATCAGGATAAAATTGTGCTTGAGTGAAGTAAATAACTGGCTAATGATCTTATATATGATGAAGCCCACTTTCTACTTAGCAGTGTGGTGCTAGCCCTATTAGCATGCCCAAGCCAACCATATGTAAGCTATCCCTCTGCGCAAGGGATTTGACACCATGCTATGGAGGCTGGGTACAGAATACCACTCCCTGGCCCACGTGTTCTATGTGTGAAAGTTAGTTTGTGGTGGGTGAAATGGTGTCATAAGTGTGTACACTGGTACAAGTCCTGTCTGAATGCTACAGCAACAACCTGAGGGTTTTAAATGGCTGTGGGTTTTCCCAAAAGTGCTGGGAATATTGCTATAACTCACTTTTCCATTCTTTGCCACACATCTGACTTCAATAACTTTAAAAGCAGATTTCCCTGTGCTCATGATGGCCTGGTAGAATTTAAGACTTCTAATATGTACAGGAAGGGACAGGACAGGACCACTTTTCCAACCACTTAGTAAGTATTAATGGTGTTTCTGAGCTCTTCAGCTATCACAGGATTAGAATGATAGCGGAATGTGCCTTGGTGAGATTGATGACAGTTACCTGAATTACAATTGCATGATCATTGCATGGTTTAGAACTAGCAAATTGTGTTTTTCATTTTCAAGCCTTCTGCCTTCATATTCTTTCCAACCAACACACTGGTATAGTTTATACCCACACTATTGCTGCACACCAAGAAATCAGATGAGTTTACAAAGCAGAATTTTTATTCAGAATTGAACCTACTAGATACAGCATGTAACTGGAACACACACTAATCAAAAGTCTACTCCACACAGCCTGAAAGTCCAGCAGCAAATGTAAAGGAACACTAACATTGATACACATCAGAGATCTTTACAGTGTTTGTCATCTTCACTGTAGGTACCAATGCATGGGCCGTATATAGGGATCAGAGTAGAGCTAAAGAGGGTGTGAACCAAAATGTCAGCTCTAAACACCTCCAAATTTTGAAAAAAATTCATCTCCTGATCCAAACACTGTCAATCTCTAATTAGATTACGCAGCCCTGATTGGGTAAAGAATTTATCATATTCAAAAAGGGATTGGAGATTTATACAGATATAAAAAAATCCAGAGGCATCAGAATTCATGATAATAAATTTGAAAAGGATGTTAAACCTCATGCTTCAGGGTTTAAGGCAATCTCTCTTAGAGATCAGGATGAGGTACCTAGTGTAGGGGGCAGATTATGCCCCATTTGGCTGCTGTGGGTTCTTACACCTTACTCTGAAGCATCTCATGCTGGCTGCTGTAGAAACAGGATACTGAACTAGATGGTCCTTAGGCCTGAACCAGTCTGGTAAATTCCTATGTTTCTAGGTGCAAAATTTGTTACAAAACCACAGACCATACAAAACAGGTTTGTTTTCAGTATAAACTCAAAACTCAGCCTACTTTCAAGTGAACCAAGGGACTTGTTTAAGACTTCTCATCAAAAGTATATAGAACTCTCAGATTTGTACTGTGTCAACCCAAAGCCAAATCCAACCATGTGCTTTTGACATTTGGGCAGGTTTGAATGCAAAAACTTGAAGCAAAATTGAAAGGGTACAAGACCATGCAGAGTGAAACCCAAGAAAAGGTTTTCACAGATCTATGCAAATAGAAGCCATTGAGTTTCTCTTTGCACTATACATAATAGGATATATCCTACTCTCCTTACTCACATGAATAGCTCCTTTGCCTTCACTGGGCTGCCTCAATATGGCAAACAGGATTTGTCCAACAATCTTCTATGAGCTCACAGAAATACAAAGGGAAAGAAAATTAGGGGCTGATTCTCATTACACCAATTTTACACTGGTGTAACTTCATTGGCTTCAAGGGAATTCCTTCAGTTTACACCTGGTTAAGGGAAAGGAAATCAAGTCTATAGTTTTGACCTAACAGCACTCAAAGGACCTGTGGGCCTGTTCTAGCCTAAGCTATGATTAGCAGTTTTTTCACTGACAGGAATTGAGCCTTACCCTATATGAAGAAACAGAAAATTGGACAACAACAAACAGAGAATTCACTGTGCCGCCTCCCTTTACCTGTCTGTCTTTCAGACACACTCCCTCTCCTACCTACCTCTGCTGTGACAGGCTAAGAACATGTAAAACTGAACTTTTAAGTTGAGGGAAAACACTGCAATGTTATATCCACCCAAGCTAACAGTAGTGTAAAAACACATTAAATATTTACTTTTTGATTATGATGAACCTAAGCAGTTCCTGGAAGCTAACAACTCAGCAGTTGTATAAGGAGGCAGGGAAATCTAATTAAGGCAATAAGATACTGCAGCCTACATTTATATAGTGCTTTTTATTTTGTGTGGTATGGTAGTTTGTCCTAGAATTCTTTTTACCAAAGCTCATTATGAGCCTGATTATTTGCAAAAAAGTAACAATCCAGAATGTAGCTCTAGTAGTAATAAGAATTTAATTTTCAAAGTGATTGGAATATAACTAGTTGACTCTCACCCAACACCCTTGTCACATAGGTAAGTATTATCCCTGATTTAGAGAAGGGGGAACCAAGACAGAGGTTAAGGGTGAAATACTGGCCCCAATGAAGTCAATGGCAAAACTCCCAGGAGTTGATGTCAGAGCTGGGATTAAAATTCAAGAGTTTGTGGCTCCCAGGAACTAGATCATGTCTCTCCTTATAGTCATCTAAGTTTGTCCATTAATCATGCATATTCCTCAAATACCTCTTTAAAGTACCTGAGCATTTTTAAAAGCTCGCCCCCTGTTTTTTTCCCCCTCTCTCCTTATTGTAAGTAATTCAGAGCTAGGAATGTGCCAGGGAAAATTAATCATTTTGCTGGTGTCTCATCTAATGTCCAGTGGCAGGAATTCAACCATTTGGCTCTAGCAGCAGCAGCAAACACCGTTTCCAAATTTCTTCACTTCTCTCTCTCCGTTTGTTTGGTACATGGTCCACAAACTGGGTAAAGACTTTCTTGAAGACTAGTCAATTCTAACTTTCTTTTGGTGTCCTCTTTAAAGGTTATGTAGTGCGTGCATTTACAACACTTTGAGACTGCAAAGCTTGATATGCTATATGTTTAAACTTTTCAGTTATTTGCTGATCTGAAGCCTGTTGCACTCAGTCACATGGTACTTGCCCTTGGTATACACACTGATATAGTCCCTCAGAATTTCTTCAAACAACGACACATAGTTTTCTTCTACCATCACCTTAAGCCCCCCTGTATTCACACCTTACACACTATTGTAATAATCTTTGTACAAAATATACCTTGTGAGGCATCATTTGAAAACTAATAATAATGATCA
>NW_020700482.1:0-5474 GCF_002925995.2 Terrapene triunguis | reverse complement strand
CGAACCTTCGCTGTTGCTTTGCCTCGGGCACCTCTGTGCCAGCAACAGTCTTGGCGTCCCTGGGTGGGCTCGAGGCTGAAATTTAGCCTTGCCCGGACCCCTCTCGGAGGTCGACGTACTACGGCGACGACCGACGCCCAGAGCTCACCGGTGACTTCATCGGGGGCCTCGGCGGAGACGTGGTTTGCTCGACCCCGGACGGTACAACGGTGCAACGCGCTCGATTAGTGGAGAAGCAGCTGTGGGCGACGGTGCAGAACTGGACCCTTGGATAAGGTAGGAACAGTCCAGTGGGGACTTTACCTGTTTTGACCTGGGGACGCCCAGTGTCTCCCTAGAGTATGGGGCAGGGACAGAATACTGCAGGCAGGGCAAGGTGTACGCCCTTAGAATGCATTCTGGTGAACTGGAAAGTGTTTGGATCGGATCCGTTGATTAAAAGTAAACTGAAAAGATTCTGTACAGTAGACTGGCCTCAATATCAGCTAGAGGACCAGGAAAGGTGGCCACCGGAGGGATCACTTAATTATAATATGATCCTTCAATTGCTTTTGTTTTGTCAGCGTACGGGTAAATGGAATGAACATATGTATGTACAGTTGTTTATGTTGTTAAGAAATAGGTCAGATCTTTTGTAAAGGTGTAATTTGACTCCGACAGGTTCGGTAGTAACTACTGTTAGTCCCCAGAACTCTCCCCCGGTTGTGATGGCAGAGTCGGTGTCCCCTGCGGCTCCAACACCCCCACCATATAAAGACAGGGTGCCTCAGGTCCCAGAGATTGCCCCCTTGGTGGGATTCTATCCATTGATTACTGAGACTCGGATAGCCCGTACTGGAACAGATAATCGTCCAGCCACTACTATGCAGGTTTATACCCAGTGGACCTAGCAGCTTTTAAGGCACAGGCAGGGGAATTCTCTACAAACCCAAGCAAGTTTATCTCAGCATTTGAAGGGTGTCTGGCTAGTCATAAGCCTGACTGGGATGATTGTAATATCCTTATGCGGACCCTGCTGTCTGAGGTGGAGCGTAATCAGGTTGTGTCTAAGGCACGGGAGGAGGCACAGCGTAGACATGAGGCAGACGCAGCAAACGTCCCTGTTGCTGCAGTTCAGGTCCCTACAGCAGACCCCCGGTGGAATCCCAACGTGCCGGCAGATCTCACCCGTCTCACTGTATACAAGGAGCTCCTATTACATGGTCTCCGACACTCAGCTGTCAGACATAACAATTGGGCTAAGCCGTAAGAGCTGGTACAGGAGCCAAAAGAGAGTCCTGTTGCTTTTCTGCAGCGTATTCGGGATACCATCAGGCAAACTACTAATGCAAACCCCGATGATCAGGCTACTGAGGCAATTATAAAGGGTATCTTTACCAGCCGTGCTGCCCCTGATATTAAAAGGAAACTGCAGAAAAAGGAGGATTTGATGGGCATGACAATGGCACAGATTCTGGAAACTGCAAACAGGGCTTACAGCCTTAGGGAGGGAGAAAAGGAAAAGAGGCAAGTGAAAATGATGGTTGCAGCAGTACAGGCTGGTGGCAGGGGAAGATTTCAGGAAGGTGGAAGGGGCCGGGGAATGAGAGGACGTGGGCGTGGGCGCCCTGGCTTACAGGAAAGGCGTCTGGGTTGCAATCAGTGTGCCATATGCCGAAAGGAGGGACATTGGAAAAATGAGTGCCCCAAAAGGGAAGGTACCCCTATGATGGCAGCGGAGGATCAAGAATAGGGGTGTCAGGGGAGACGGACTATCCTGCCCCCGGAACCCTGAGTAAAAATGCGGGTGGGAGATTCAGACATAGACTTTTTAATAGACTCTGGAGCTGCACAAACTGCTGTAAACCAACCCCTTCAGCTGCCTGTGGCAGATTCCCTCACTGTGGTGGGAGCCACAGGGAAAGGAACTAAGTGCCCAGTATATGCCCCAGCGGAATGTGCTTTGGGGAACAGAACTCTATCTCACAGACTGGTTTACCTCCCCGATTGTCCAACGCCACTATTAGGACGGGACCTGCTTTGTCGCTTAGGTGCCACCCTGCATTTCACTCAAGATGAAATAAGCCTCACCTTACCCCCAGAGAATGCCTGGATAATGACACTTGCAATTGAGCCCTCAGCTATGCAAGCCCCAGAGTGGAGTCAGTGGGAGAAGCGAGTTTTTCCTCTGGTATGGGCGTCTGGGGTCCCAGGAAAGGCAGCCCATCATACTCCTATTACTGTTCAGCTCTTGCCAGGAAAAGGTCCAGTGCGAATCAAGCAGTATCCGATCAAAAGGGAAGCCAGAGAGGGACTGCAGGAGACTATAGACCAGTTCCTAAAGTGCGGGGTACTTCGAGAATGCCAGTCAGCTTGGAACACTCCTATCTTGCTTGTACAAAAGCCCAATGGCACATATCGGCTGGTCCAGGACCTGGGGGCAGTTAATGAGCGGGTTAAGATTCTACACCCCCTTGTTCCAAATCCGTATACATTGTTGGCCTCTATAGGGGGGAGCAGTACACCCATTTTTCAGTCCTGGATTTAAAGGATGCTTTCTTCACGATTCCGGTTGACCCCCAGTCTCAGGAGATTTTCTCCTTCGAGTGGGAGGACAAAAGGAGGGTTAGAAAGCAGCTTTGCTGGACAGTGCTGGCCCAGGGATTTAAAAATTCCCCCACCCTTTTCAGCCAGGCCCTGGCTAGAGACTTGGAGGAGTGGGACAACGAGGACAAAGTCCTCCTCCTGCAATATGTGGATGACTTGTTAATTGCTGCTGTGGGTCTAACCTCTTGCCTTAAAGCCACTGTGAGCCTCCTGAACGTTGTTGGACTCCGAGGATATAGAGTAGCACAGAGTAAGGCTCAAATTGCTCTCCCAGTGGATGGAATCTGACAATGGAACACACTTCACATCCCAAGTCGTTCAGAAGATATCGGATGCTCTACAGATCCCCTGGAAGCTTCACACGCCATGGCAACCGCAGGCCAGTGGGGTAGTGGAGCGTACAAATCAGACTCTTAAGCGGCACCTCTCAAAGGTTTGCCAAGAGGCTTCCCTTAAGTGGCCTGATGCTTTGCCCCTTGTTTTGCTTCGTATTCGCGCTCTCCCAAAGGGCAGGTTAGGGCTCAGTCCCTTCGAGATTATGTTTGGAAGGGCATGGCCTATGAACGGTACACCGGTTCTGGCAAGGGAGTGGGAAATGGGGTGTGGCTTCTTATCTCAGTACATGTGCTCTCTGTCTGCTGTTCTTTGTTCTCTCCACAGGTATACCAAAGATTTGCAGCCTCTCCCGCTGGATGCCCCGATCCACTCCTTGCAGCCAGGTGACTCCTACTCGTTCGGACCTGGAAGGACGAGCCTCTCCAAGAGAAGTGGAAGGGACCTCACACCGTCCTGCTGGTCTCCCATACAGCGGCAAAGGTTGAGGGACACAAGAACTGGATTCATCACTCTTGCCTGAAAGCAGTGCCTGCTCCTGAACGGTGGACCGTCCAGCCTGCAGAGAAGACTGCCAGTGACGATCTGGGACTTAAGCTGTTATTCAGGCAACACTAGTGTCTGCTGGGAATGCCCTGTGCTCTCTTTGGACAGTCACAGCGCACTCCCCACGAGACCTCTGAGTGTTGGTTGTGTTTATTTTCACAGAGCCGGCCTAACCTGGTGGCCTGGTCCCTGTTGTTTTTAATCTGCTTGCTATTGGTAATTGTTATTTTGTGGGTATTTGGGGAATTGTGATTGTTAGGCCCTAGGGTCACCTGCCCAATATGAGTTCAGGTCTAGGGTCTGCCACGGTGGTGCTCTTTGCCATAGAGACACTCCTCTTGTTAACTCCCGTTTCCCCCCCAGGCACATGCGGGATGGAAAGGAATCCCTACTAACTTAGAGACAAACACATATGAGTCCCTGAAGGTTTGCTTTGCCCAAGAGTTTAACCTCTCTAACTGCTGGGTATGCTCCCAAATCCCGCACCATGCTGCAGGGTTACCCTGGAGGGTAGTTCCCCAGAATTGGTCAGATATCTGTTGGGGATGGTTCAGTAGGGGGAAAAATGCCTCGGGTACCCCCTTGTCGCAGAACTGTACCATTGAGTCCCAGTATGCGTTAAGGGACGACCCCTGGAAGCCGCAGGCCAACTCAACGTATATCCCTTCCCCTATTAGGTTGCGGCCAGTGGCCCCTGGTTTGGTGTGCTATCGACAGTTTAAATCCAGCAATCACACCTGGTTTGCTGGGAATAGCACCTGTCAGTATTATTTATCCCCTGACAGTGACGCTTCCATCCCTGTCTGTGTTAAAGGCAAATCCGACTCTACCGCCCGGTTCGGATCGTTGAATGACAGACAAGCAAATAAGTGGAGTAGCGGTTATAATGGCTTGGTAGGGAATGGCCACTCCTTTTATATTTGCGGTACCTCTGCCTATAAGTGGCTACCGCATCGGTGGTATGGAAGCTGCTACCTAGGATATCTTGCCCCTCCCCTTCGTGTCTTCCCTAAACTGCCCCTGGCCGCCCTAGGCAGCATAGATCTTTGTATGCCACCCCAGAGCCCATTTCAGAAGGAGACAGATTGGGTATGATCTTTCTCCCATCCTATGGGGTGGGACGACTGGCTCAGTTTTATCGTAGGCTCTCTGTGTTTCTCACCAAGTATGCCAATGAGACCTTGGCCATAGAGAAAAGCCTTAATTCAGAGCTTTACCAGCTCCGGTTGCTGTCCCTGCAAAACAGACAGGCCTTAGATTATGTTTTAGCCTCCCAGGGCGGAGTGTGTGTCCTTATTGGGAGTGAATGTTGTACTTATGTCCCAGAAAACTCACAGGACATTAACAAGCACGTCCTGTCAGCCGAACAGGCTTTTGAGCAGTGGAAGGCTCAGGAAAGGGAACCCACAGTTTTTGATTCCCTTTGGAGCTGGTTGCCCAACCTGGGAGGACTGGGAAATAGCCTTGTGCGTCTCCTCCTCACAGGTGTGGTACTGTGCCTGGTCACCCTCCTCCTGATTGCTTGTTTTAAATTGCTCCTCCGTAAGCTTTGTGCCCCTGTTCCCCAGAAATCCTAGCATACCCTCTCATTGAAAGCCCCAGCTTCATTGCACTTAATCATATCTTGTCTACAGAATATGAGAAAACTCAGCCAAAAGTTTGTTGAGTATTCTCAAAGGAGGGAACTGATGACATCATTAGGCCTATATATATATATATGAACCAGAGTTCTTCCATGTTTAAACTCTGTCCTTCCATGTTTAACTCTAATCGGCCTCAAGAGCCAAGGACAGGAATTGGAATGTGCAAATAGCCAGTTACCTATTACGACCTTGCTTATAACCAGGTCCTAAGCAATAATGATGAGGTTTGCATGTTTCTAGCTGGAGGAGGGGTAGTAAACTAAAAGTAAACAGAACCAGATGATTGTTTAGAGCAATGTTACTAACAAGCTAGATTTAAAGCCCTAGAATGATTTAACAGCTTAAATGTATAAACATGTCTTCGGT
>NW_020700481.1:0-1295 GCF_002925995.2 Terrapene triunguis | reverse complement strand
ACACAATATTTCAACAATTAAAAAAAAAAGCACAAAGGCAAACACATTGTGACGTTGTGCAGTCTATATGGTTTTATAAAAACTTGATAATAAGTCAATATAATGTAACTGGGATAGTTTTAGAGAAAATACGGTAATAAGTGAATATAATGTACTGGGATATACTTCGTGCAAAAGGTCTCTTGTAAGGTATCATTACAAAGCTCATAATCTACTGAGTGTGGTCATCCTATTTATAGAAATGTACCACTCTTGTATCTAAAACTAGAAATATAAAACATAACTCTGAGGGCCTATTGTAATTATGTAAAGTGTGGGCCATTAATGATGGTTTGGAATCTTGATGACTCCCATTAACAAGGACCATTGTCTGCAGATGACTGTGTTTACCTGCAAGTCTCCCTGTATATGTGTGTGCTGGCAAGTGAGTAATGAAGTCTTGCAGTGACATGTGATCATGTCACCTGAACTGGAATCCATCTTTAACCTGGTGCTTTTCCAGTGGGGGGGGGTGAAAACCCAGAGGGACAAAGAGTTCCCGCCTTATGCAAAAGATATATAAAGGGGTGGAAGAGAACAGAGGGAGAGAGGAGCCATCATGGAGAATCCCCTAGATAACACCTAAGCTGGAACAAAAGCTGTACCAGGGGAAAGAATTGTGCCCAGGCCTGGAAGGTGTCCAGTCTGAGAAAAACTTACTGAAGCATCTCTGAGGGTGAGATTATCTGTATTTAGTTTGATTAGGCATAGATTTGCGCATTTTATTTTATTTTGCTTGTGACTTACTTTGTTCTGTCTGTTACTACTTTGAACCACTTAAATCCTACTGCCTGTATTTAATAAAATCACTTTTTATTTAGTAATTTACTCAGAGTATGTATTAATACCTGGGGGAGCAAACAGCTGTGCATATCTCTCTATCAGTGTTATAGAGGGCGAACAATTTATGAGTTTGCCCTGCATAAGCTTTATGCAGGGTAAAACGGATTTATCTGGGTTTAGACCCCATTGGGAGTTGGGCATCTGAGTGCTAAAGACAAGCACACTCCTGTGAGCTGTTTTTGGGTAAACTTGCAGTTTTGGGACAAGTGATTCAGACCCTGGGTCTGTGTTGAAGTGGACTGGAGTGTCTAATTCAGCAAGACGGGGTGCTGGAGTCCTGAGCTGGCAGGGAAAACAGAAGCAGGGGTAGTCTTGGCACATCGGGTGGCAGCTCCCAAGGGGGTTTCTGTGATCCAACCCGTCACAGATTCATTTTAAAACCATGTTGTACACTGTTATCCAAGACCAATTCA
>NW_020700480.1:0-1135 GCF_002925995.2 Terrapene triunguis | reverse complement strand
AAAGGCCATAGCACAGGGTGGGGCTGTAAAGACAGAGTCACAGAGGGCTCCATGCGGTGGTGCACCTAGGGCCCTTGATTGCCATAATCTGGCCCTAGTCATCATACTGCAGGTCAATTGCAGGATGTCTTTAAGCACTAAGGAGGAAACTGTTTACAGTGTGATGGAATTGAATCAGCCCACCGAATAATATCATGGTTTGGGTTTTAGAGGTGCTATTGCACGACTAAAGCAGCAAGCATATCTGTCTTTCAGCGCACAGCCTGTGTAGTGATTTTGGATTTAAGTAAGAGAGAGGGTGCCATTAATCTCCTGCAGGTGATTAGTCAATTTCATTTCCTTGTTGGACATGAAGGATACATTCTATGCTACTGCCTCCACTTAGAGCATAGCAGAAGTGCTTGTCTAGTGGTGACCCTGCAAGAAGGATACACATGTAAGATCCTCAATTAATACATGGCCAGGTTGGGTTTCACACACTGAACAGAAGGTCCGAGAAGTGGGAAGGTCAAATGTCCAATATGGAATAGACAATCCCCAATGCAGAAAGGAAAACACCTTCCCCAATAGCTGGGGGAAAAACTCTCCTTTGTGTCTGTCTGGAGTGTGAGTGTATATGTGCCCCAGAGGGACTCCAGGATTGCCATGCGGTTATCACAAATAGCTTCAAAAAGTCTGACTGCATCTGTTACTTTCTGATGGTTCTGCTCTTTTGTGCCCCCTCTGCTCCCTCAAGATTTCTAGCGGCATGTCTTGTGAGTAAGAAGACATCCATCCTTCTCCTTCACCATGACTAGAAACCAGGTGTCTCTCATGGCCCAGGCAAGAAGACTGAGATAAGATTATGTGAGAAAGTGTCAGACTTTCCCTCCAATAAGTTAGCTAGAGAAGGAACTTTTCATTTTCGTAAAGAATATAGGCCAGCTTTGACCCTAGTTTCTCCACTGACTCAGTGGGATTCCACCAGGGATGAGTTTGGATTTTAATTTTGTTCCAGTAGTGCCATTGTGCTAGCCTCTGAACCAATACACAGTAAGAGATACTCCAACGAATGTATAATCTATGTACACAAGTAGCGGGCAGGGAGCAAAGGGGAGCAAAGATTTGTCTCAGGTCAGTATCACAGCCAGGAACC
>NW_020700479.1:0-1416 GCF_002925995.2 Terrapene triunguis | reverse complement strand
AAAGGCCATAGCACAGGGTGGGGCTGTAAAGACAGAGTCACAGAGGGTGCCATGCGGTGGTGCACCTAGGGCCCTTGATTGCCATAATCTGGCCCTAGTCATCATACTGCAGGTCAATTGCAGGATGTCTTTAAGCACTAAGGAGGAAACTGTTTACAGTGTGATGGAATTGAATCAGCCCACCGAATAATATCATGGTTTGGGTTTTAGAGGTGCTATTGCACGACTAAAGCAGCAAGCATATCTGTCTTTCCGCGCACAGCCTGTGTAGTGATTTTGGATTTAAGTAGGAGAGAGGGTGCCATTAATCTCCTGCAGGTGATTAGTCAATTTCATTTCCTTGTTGGACATGCAGGATACATTCTATGCTACTGCCTCCACTTAGAGCATAGCAGAAGTGCTTGTCTAGCAGTGACCCTGCAAGAAGGATACACATGTAAGATCCTCAATTAATACATGGCCAGGCTGGGTTTCACAAGCTGAACAGAAGGTCCGAGAAGTGGGAAGGTCAAATGTCCAATATGGAATAGACAATCCCCAATGCAGAAAGGAAAACACCTTCCCCAATAGCTGGGGGAAAAACTCTCCTTTGTGTCTGTCTGGAGTCTGAGTGTATATGTGCCCCAGAGGGACTCCAGGATTGCCATGCTGTTATCACAAATAGCTTCAAAAAGTCTGACTGCATCTGTTACTTTCTGATGGTTCTGCTCTTTTGTGCCCCCTCTGCTCCCTCAAGATTTCTAGCGGCATGTCTTGTGAGTAGGAAGACATCCATCCTTCTCCTTCACCATGACTAGAAACCAGGTGTCTCTCATGCCCCAGGCAAGAAGACCGAGATAAGATTATGTGAGAAAGTGCCAGACTTTCCCTCCAATAAGTTAGCTAGAGAAGGAACTTTTCATTTTCGTAAAGAATACACTGGTCTACAATTTTTGAGAAGTCGTCTGCTTCAGAGATAAAATGTGCTATTTATTATGTATTTTGATGTGCTGAATTCAAATATGACAATTAAAACAACTGATTGGCTACTGTTTCTAAGATATTTAAGTTTTTACATTTTATGTCTATGTATATTGTGTAGATAGTAGAGTTTTAATCATAAATTGTAAACCTAGGTCTTTTCATGTGTTTATGGTTGTTTTACATGATAATATTTCACCTGTCCTGTTTATGTAACACATTAAAAATCAGCAAAAGGGTTATATAAATAAAGTTTATTATGAAACAAAAGGCAAAAAACTATTCTGTACATAGTTTAGTCCTATTCAGTGTCTACTCGGTGCTTCTTGGCTTGTCTCTTGTATTCATTAAATGGAGCATCTCTTGTCACTCTCCAGCAATAGTCTGCAAGCATTGATGGGCTCCATTTGCCCTGATAGCGTTTCTCCATTGTTGCAATGTCCTGGTGAAATCGCT
>NW_020700478.1:0-2152 GCF_002925995.2 Terrapene triunguis | reverse complement strand
GAGGAGGTTTTCCACCAACAACCTGTAGTTGTCTGCCTTGTTGTTTCCGAGAAAATTTATTGCCACTAACTGGAAGGCTTTCCATGCCGTCTTTTCCTTGCCACGCAGTGCATGGTCAAATGCATCATCTCGAAGAAGTTCATGAATCTGAGGACCAACAAAGACACCTTCCTTTATCTTAGCTTCACTTAACCTTGGAAATTTTCCACGGAGGTACTTGAAAGCTGCTTGTGTTTTGTCAATGGCCTTGACAAAGTTCTTCATCAGACCCAGCTTGATGTGTAAGGGTGGTAACAAAATTTTCCTTGATTCAACAAGTGGTGGATGCTGAACACTTTTCCTCCCAGGCTCCAATGACTGTCGGAGTGGCCAATCTTTCTTGATGTAGTGGGAATCTCTTGCACGACTATCCCATTCGCAGAGAAAACAGCAGTACTTTGTGTATCCAGTCTGCAGACCAAGCAAGAGAGCAACAACCTTCAAATCGCCACAAAGCTGCCACTGATGTTGGTCATAGTTTATGCACCTGAAAAGTTGTTTCATGTTGTCATCGGTTTCCTTCATATGGACTGCATGACCAACTGGAATTGATGGCAAAACATTGCCATTATGCAGTAAAACAGCTTTAAGACTCGTCTTCGAAGAATCAATGAACAGTCTCCACTCATCTGGCTCGTGAATGATGTTGAGGGCTGCCATCACACCATCGATGTTGTTGCAGGCTACAAGATCACCTTCCATGAAGAAGAATGGGACAAGATCCTTTTGACGGTCACGGAACATGGAAACCCTAACATCACCTGCCAGGAGATTCCACTGCTGTAGTCTGGAGCCCAACAGCTCTGCCTTACTCTTGGGTAGTTCCAAATCCCTGACAAGGTCATTCAGTTCACCTTGTGTTATGAGGTGTGGTTCAGAGGAGGAGGATGGGAGAAAATGTGGGTCCTGTGACATTGATGGTTCAGGACCAGAAGTTTCATCCTCTTCCTCGTCTGACTCAAGTGAGAATGATTCTGGTGCATCAGGAACCGGCAGTCCTTCTCCGTGGGGTACTGGGCGTATAGCTGATGGAATGTTTGGATAATGCACAGTCCACTTTTTCTTCTTTGACACACCTTTCCCAACTGGAGGCACCATGCAGAAGTAACAATTGCTAGTATGATCTGTTGGCTCTCTCCAAATCAATGGCACTGCAAAAGGCATAGATTTCCTTTTCCTGTTCAACCACTGGCGAAGATTTGTTGCACAAGTGTTGCAGCATATGTGTGGGGCCCACCTCTTGTCCTGATCTCCAATTTTGCAGCCAAAATAAAGGTGATAGGCTTTCTTAACCATAGTGGTTATACTGCGCTTTTGTGATGCAAAAGTCACTTCACCACAAACATAGCAGAAGTTATCTGCACTGTTCACACAAGTACGAGGCATCTCTGCTCACTTTGGCTAAACAGAAATGTGTCCCTTTGCAAAATCAAACACTGACAAATAAGAGAGCACGACACTGTATGATTTCTAGAGCTGATATAGGGCAATTTGTTCAGCAGAGTGATGTAAGCTTCATTATGATTGCATCATCCATGACTTCTAGGAATAACATGATGCAATTCATATCATGTATGACGCAATACCAGCTTCAGATTGCATCATTCATTGTTTTGCCTAAAAAGCAAGTACTGTCCAAACCCAGTCATAGATTTATTCATAGATCCAGTCAAAGATGTATTTTAGTCATTTCTGGTTTAAATTGAGATCCCTTCCCTTTATAAGTCACTTATCCTCCGCCATTCCCAAGTCAAGGGCCGTATATACTGACCCAATAGCATATCTTGAAAACTAGAGCCAATCAACAATTTTAAGCATCATTTTCGTTCTCAGTGACCCAGAATTAGTAAAGTTAGACTACATTTATTTCAGAAGCATTTTGGCTGTAGAGCAGTGATAGGCCAGCTTTGGCCCTAGTTTCTCCACTGACTCAGTGGGATTCCACCAGGGATGAGTTTGGATTTTAATTTTGTTCCAGTAGTGCCATTGTGCTAGCCTCTGAACCAATACACAGTAAGAGATACTCCAACGAATGTATAATCTACGTACACAAGTAGCGGGCAGGGAAAGGGGAGCAAAGATTTGTCTCAGGTCAGTATCACAGCCAGGAACC
>NW_020700477.1:0-1455 GCF_002925995.2 Terrapene triunguis | reverse complement strand
TGCACCGGGCAAACATGGAACGGGAGGAGAGGTGGCGACAGGAGGACCAGCAGGCGACTCAAACGCTGCTTGGACTAATGAGGGAGCAAACGGACACGCTCCGCCGCCTTGTGGATGTTCTGCAGGACCGGAGGCAGGAGGAGAGAGCCCCGCTGCAGTCTCTCTCTAACCGCCCTGCCCCGCCACCAAGTCCCATACCCACCTCACCCAAAGTCCAAACACGGAGGGGCGGCAGGGGCCGTGAAAACTTTCAGTCCACCCCAGCGGACTGCTATAGCACTAGAAGGCTCTCATTCCCCAAAATCTGAAAAGTCCTTTCCTACCCACCTCACACAAGACCCCGTCCAAGTTTCACCCCCCCGTTCCATGTGTGGTTGTTAATAAAAAATACGTTTCTGTTCATTACTGTTTCCATCCTCTTCTTTTGGAGGAGAGTCTGTCTGAAGGGGGGGGAAGGGGCTTGGTAATTAGACAGGACAGTCACCTTTAGCAGGGGGCAGGCCCAGCAGCAGGGCACATACACAGTGCAGTGACTAGTTACCCTGGTCAGTCTGGGAGGTGGCTTTCATGTTCTGTGGGGGGGGGCGGGGTTGCTCTGTGACTTTGTGGCGGGGGAGGGCAGTTTAGAAGCATCATTAGCATCACAACACTAAACCCAGGTTTAAAACATTCCCGCGAAAACAGTAATGAAGACAACGGTGTTCATTAGCAAAACAGAACATATTTTATTTTTTGGGAAGGGGGCGAAGGGGGTAACTGGGTAAAGAAACGGGGGCAAGTTCAGCCTCTGTGTCCACAAACTTAAAAGTCACTGGGTACCCTGCTCAGTCTTGAAACTGGCTTTCAAAGCCTCCCGGATGCACAGCGCGTCCCGCTGGGATCTTCTAATCGCCCGGCTGTCTGGCTGGGCGTAATCAGCAGCCAGGCTATTTGCCTCAACCTCCCACCCCGCCATAAAGGTCTCCCCCTTGCTCTCACAGAGATTGTGGAGCACGCAGTAAGCTGCTATAACGATGGGGATATTGGTTTCGCTGAGATCACAGCGAGTCAGTAAGCTTCTCCATCTCCCCTTGAGACGGCCAAAAGCACACTCCACCACCATTCTGCACTTGCTCAGCCGGTAGTTGAAGAGTTCTTTTTCAGTGTCCAGGGCGCCAGTATAGGGCTTCATGAGCCAGGGCATTAGCGGGTAGGCTGGGTCCCCGAGGATCACTGTAGGCATCTCCACATCCCCAACAGTTATCTTGTGGTCCGGGAAGTAAATACCTTCCTGCAGCCGTCTAAACAGACCAGAGTTGCTGAAAACCCGAGCGTCATGAACCTTGCCCGGCCATCCGACGTTGATGTTGGTAAAACGTCCCCTGTGGTCCACCAGTGCTTCCAGCACCATTGAAAGGTACCCCTTTCTGTTGATGTACTGGCTGGCCTGGTGGCCCGGTCCCAGGATAGGGATGT
>NW_020700476.1:0-1615 GCF_002925995.2 Terrapene triunguis | reverse complement strand
GGAGGAGAGGTGGCGACAGGAGGACAGGCAGGCTACTCAAACGCTGCTTGGACTAATGAGGGAGCAAACGGACACGCTCCGCCGCCTTGTGGATGTTCTGCAGGACCGGAGGCAGGAGGAGAGAGCCCCGCTGCAGTCTCTCTGTAACTGCCCTGCCCCGCCACCAAGTCCCATACCCCCCTCACCCAAAGTCCAAACACGGAGGGGTGGAAGGGGCCGGGAAAAATTTCACTCCACCCCTGCGGACTGCTCTACCACTAGAAGGCTCTCATTCCCCAAAATTTGAAAAGTCCTTTCCTACCCGCCTCACACAAGACCCCGTCCAAGTTTCACGCCCCCGTTCCATGTGCGGTTGTCAATAAAGAATACGTTTCTGTTCATTTCTGTTTCCATCCTCTTCTTTTGGAGGGGAGTCTGTCTGAAGGGGGGGGGAAGGGGCTTGGTCATTGGACAGGACAGTCACCTTTAGCAGGGGGCAGGTGCAGCAGCAGGGCACATATACAGTGCAGTGACTGGTTATCCTGGTCAGTCTGTGAGGTGGTTTTCATGTTTTGTGTGGTGGGGGGGGTGGTGTTGCTCTGTGACTTGGTGGCGGGGGAGGGCAGTTACAGATCTTATGCAGCGGTCCTTACCCTGGATCACAGAGCCGCGCAGCAGGGGATCTGTAACCCTCCTCCCCCTGCAAGACAGTCACATAGCCGACACATACACGCAGTCCCGGCCAGGAGGGCTGGCAGGCTCCGTTGAAACAACCAGTCCACCACCGCGGAGCCTGTCATTCCTGGAGTTTAGAAGCATCATTTGCATCACAACACTAAACCCGCCCCCCGCCACAGTCTGCGTCCCAGGTTTAAAACATTCCCGCGAAAACAGTAATAAAGACAACGGTGTCCATTAACAAAACAGAACAGATTTTATTTTTTGGGAAGGGGGTGAAGGGGGTATGTAATTGGAGAGGATAGTCGACGGCAACTGGGTAAAGAAACGGGGGCAAGTTCTGCTTCTGTGTCCACAAACTTAAAAGTCACTGGGTACCCTGCTCAGCCTTGAAACTGGCTTTCAAAGCCTCCCGGATGCACAGCGCGTCCCGCTGGGATCTTCTAATCGCCCGGCTGTCTGGCTGGGCGTAATCAGCAGCCAGGCTATTTGCCTCAACCTCCCACCCCGCCATAAAGGTCTCCCCCTTGCTCTCACACAGATTGTGGAGCACACAGCAAGCTGCAATAACGATGGGGATATTGGTTTCGCTGAGATCACAGCGAGTGAGTAAGCTTCTCCATCTCCCCTTGAGACAGCCAAAAGCACACTCCACCACCATTCTGCACTTGCTCAGCCGGTAGTTGAACAGTTCTTTTTCTGTGTCCAGGGCGCCAGTATAGGGCTTCATGAGCCAGGGCATTAGCGGGTAGGCTGGGTCCCCGAGGATGACTGTAGGCATCTCCACATCCCCAAGAGTTATTTTGTGGTCTGGGAAGTAAATACCTTCCTGCAGCCGTCTAAACAGACCAGAGTTCCTGAACACGCGAGCGTCATGAACCTTGCCCGGCCATCCGACGTAGATGTTTGTAAACCGTCCCCGATGGTCCACCAGTGCTTGCAGCACCATTGAAAAGTA
>NW_020700475.1:0-2153 GCF_002925995.2 Terrapene triunguis | reverse complement strand
CCCAGCTTCGTCAGAGCCCGGGGGCGGGGCCCAGCCTGAGCAGAGCCCGGGGGCGGGGCCCAGCTTCGTCAGAGCCTGGGGGCGGGGCCCAGCCTGATCACAGCCCGGGGGCGGGGCCTCGCTAGGTAAGAAGAGCTTGGGGGCGGGGCCAGCTAGCCCTGGTCCCGTGGCGCGCGGCGCGCTCTCAGCTGGTCCGTCCGGCCCCTTGCGCTTCGCAGGGGCGCGGGGCTCCCCCCGCGCTCGGGCCCCGGGAAGCGGCTGGGCTGGGCGGTCCCTGGTTGTGCCCAGCGCCTGGGGATGGGTGAACAGCGCTGACGCCAGTCCCAGGAGGACCAGGCTTGGCCTGCCCTCGCCTCCCGCCAGCCCCTGGGCGCTCCACCCAGCTCCGGTCCAGCCTGGCTGGCTGAGCGCTAGGGCCCGGGGTGCTGTACAGGGGCAGCTGATCCTCGTTCCGCCGCGACACCCGGCCCGGGCCAGCCTTCGCCTCCCCTCCTGCAGCGCCCTGCTGCTTTAACCCGCCACTTGCTGCAGCGACTTTCGCTTTTGATCTCCCTCCGGCCCCCTCTCATCCCCTCCCTTGTCCCACACTCTCCCCAGGCTCTCACACTACAAAGGTGCTTTAGGTTCTCCCAGCTTAAAGAGCCCACTTGCCTCTCCCATTCCTGTCCTTTCCCCCTTTTATCTCTAACCTCATTGAACAAACTGTCTAGAATGGCTGGACTTTCTCCACTCCAAGCTGGCTTCGACCCCTGGCAATCCACTGAAACTTTAGTGACTTCTTTCCCTGGCTAAAGTTCAGAGCCTCCCCTCTCTCATTAGTTATGTTGCAGTAGCACCTAGGAGCCTTAGTCCTGGACACCATGGGAACAGTCACTGTAGAAGCAGAACAAAAAGAGTGTAAACTTTTTGGAGCAGGGACTAAGTATAAGACAAAAGATGGATACAGGCAGGTGGGGGGGAATTCAGAGAAACAAGGCAGTATCTGTCACCATCCTTATCCTCCTTGACCTGCCAGCGGCCTTCAATGCTCTTGACCGGTGGTTCTCAACCTGCAGCACGGCGGTGGTCAGGGTCCGGAGTCAGGGCTGCCACCTGGCCCCATACAGCTGGAAAGGGGGGTCAGGGCTGCCACACATCCAGGTCCAAGCTGCTGGTCAGCCCCGCACAACAGGCTCCGGGGGCTGGGCTGCCACCCGGCCCCACATAGCAGGGCCCAGGGACGGGGCTGCCCTGGCACCTGGCCCCACTCTGTGGAGCTGTCTCTAGCCAGGGGGTACTGGGAATAGGGGTCTGCGGGGGTTGGGTACAGTGGTTCTCAACTTGCAGCCCAGGTAACACATTGTGGGCTGCGTATGCGGTCCACAATGATAAATAGGTTGAGAACCACTGCTCTTGACTATGCTCTTCTAGATCTCATCCTACTTTGGCTTCAGTGACTGCTCTCACTCTGATCACTCCTTCAGCAGATCTTCCTCATCCACCTCCAACTTTCTGATGGTTCCCCAGGGCTCCTGTCTCTTCTCCCTCTGCACCTTGTCTCTGGATAATCTCACTCACAGACATGAATTCAACTCTCATCTCACAGACAACTCACAGATTATCCACACCTCTACTCAGACCTGTCTCCTTCTGCCCACACTAAAATCTGACATCTCTGATCTCTAGCCATCAGCTTCAATTCAACATGCCAAAACCAGAACTAATATTCCCCTGCCAGCCTACCTCAATCACTGCGGACAATATCACCATCCTATCCCTCAGGCCTGTAAACTGGGTGTCATCTTTGACTTAGTCCTCTCTCTAGGTCCTCACATCCAGGTTGTCTCTAAATCTCCCCAATTCCTTCTGCATAGTCTCTCTAAGACACAGCCTTACCTATCCATCCACACAGCTAAAACTCAGAGCCAAGCTCCCACTATCTTGTATCTCGATTACGGTCCTCTGACCTTGACAAATGCAATCTTGCCTCACATCTGTTCAACATGTTGCTGAAAAGCCCTAGGTGATTGCTTTTTACCATTACCCCTCTCTATGTACTACCACTGGCTCTCCTTTCTCCACTGTATCATACATACACCTACTGGTCCTCACTTTCACAGCCTATCACTACCTACCTGTCATTTCATATGCTATAAAGATATCAACTCCTGCTC
>NW_020700474.1:0-2137 GCF_002925995.2 Terrapene triunguis | reverse complement strand
CCCGGGGGCGGGGCCCAGCCTGAGCAGAGCCCGGGGGCGGGGCCCAGCTTCGTCAGAGCCTGGGAGCGGGGCCCAGCCTGATCAGAGCCCGGGGGCGGGGCCTCGCTAGGTAAGAAGAGGTTGGGGGCGGGGCCAGCTAGCCCCGGTCCCGTGGCGCGCGCCGCGCTCTCAGCTGGTCCCTCCGGCCCCTTGCGCTTCGCAGGGGCGCGGGGCTCCCCCGGCGCTCGGGCCCCGGGAAGCGGCTGGGCTGGGCGGTCCCTGGTTGGGCCCAGCGCCTGGGGATGGGTGAACAGCGCTGACGCCAGTCCCAGGAGGACCAGGCTTGGCCTGCCCTCGCCTCCCGCCAGCCCCTGGGCGCTCCACCCAGCTCCGGTCCAGCCTGGCTGGCTGAGCGCTAGGGCCCGGGGTGCTGTACAGGGGCAGCTGATCCTCGTTCCGCCGCGACACCCGGCCCGGGCCAGCCTTCGCCTCCCCTCCTGCAACGCTCTGCTGCTTTAACCCGCCACTTGCTGCAGCGACTTTCGCTTTTGATCTCCCTTCGGCCCCCTCTCATCCCCTCCCTTGTCCCACACTCTCCCCAGGCTCTCACACTACAAAGGTGCTTTAGGTTCTCCCAGCTTAAACAGCCCACTTGCCTCTCCCATTCCTGTCCTTTCCCCCTTTTATCTCTAACCTCATTGAACAAACTGTCTGGAAGGGCTGGACTTTCTCCACTCCAAGCTGGCTTCGACCCCTGGCAATCCCCTGAAACTTTAGTGACTTCTTTCCCTGGCTAAAGCTCAGAGCCTCCCCTCTCTCATTAGTTTTGTTGCCGTAGCACCTAGGAGCCTTAGTCCTGGACACCATGGGAACAGTCACTGTAGAAGCAGAACAAAAAGAGTGTAAACTTTTTGGAGCAGGGACTAAGTATAAGACAAAAGATGGATACAGGCAGGTGGGAGGGAATTCAGAGAAACAAGGCAGTATCTGTCACCATCCTTATCCTCCTTGACCTGCCAGCGGCCTTCAATGCTCTTGACCAGTGGTTCTCAACCTGCAGCACGGCGGTGGTCAGGGTCCGGAGTCAGGGCTGCCACCTGGCCCCATACAGCTGGAAAGGGGGGTCAGGGCTGCCACACATCCAGGTCCAAGCTGCTGGTCAGCCCCGCACAACAGGCTCCGGGGGCTGGGCTGCCACCCGGCCCCACATAGCAGGGCCCAGGGTCGGGGCTGCCCTGGCACCTGGCCCCACTCTGTGGAGCTGTCTCTAGCCAGGGGGTACTGGGAATAGGGGTCTGCGGGGGTTGGGTACGGTGGTTCTCAACTTGCAGCCCAGGTAACACATTGTGGGCTGCGTATGCGGTCCACCATGATAAATAGGTTGAGAACCACTGCTCTTGACTATGCTCTTCTAGATCTCAGCCTACTTTGGCTTCAGTGACTGCTCTCACTCTGATCACGCCTTCAGCAGATCTTCCTCATCCCCCTCCAACTTTCTGATGGTTCCCCAGGGCTCCTGTCTCTTCTCCCTCTGCACCTTGTCTCTGGTTAATCTCACTCACAGACATGAATTCAACTCTCATCTCACAGACAACTCACAGATTATCCACACCTCTACTCAGACCTGTCTCCTTCTGCCCACACTAAAATCTGACATCTCTGATCTCTATCCATCAGCTTCAATTCAACATGCCAAAAACAGAACTAATATTCCCCTGCCAGCCTACCTCAATCACTGTGGACAATATCACCATCCTATCCCTCAGGCCTGTAAACTGGGTGTCATCTTTGACTTAGTCCTCTCTCTAGGTCCTCACATCCAGGCTGTCTCTAAATCTCCCCAATTCCTTCTGCATAGTCTCTCTAAGACACAGCCTTACCTATCCATCCACACAGCAAAAACTCAGAGCCAAGCTCCCACTATCTTGTATCTCGATTACGGTCCTCTGACCTTGACAAATGCAATCTTGCCTCACATCTGTTCAACATGTTGCTGAAAAGACCTAGGTGATTGCTTTTTACCATTACCCCTCTCTATGTACTACCACTGGCTTTCCTTTCTCCACTGTATCATACATACACCTACTTGTCCTCACTTTCACAGCCTATCGCTACCTACCTGTCATTTCATATGCTATAAAGATATCAACTCCTGCTC
>NW_020700473.1:0-5949 GCF_002925995.2 Terrapene triunguis | reverse complement strand
GTGAATCGCAGGAAGCCGGGGGTGCAGGGCCCTGAGTCCCCCCTACAGTCCGTGACAACTGGTGGCAGTGGTGGGATCTACTGCACCCCGTGGACGGGGCTTCCTGCAGTAAGTGACTGGGGAGAAGTAAAACGAAGGGGGATTGACGGGGACCAGGCGTGCTGAAGAGTCAGAGAGAGACGGTTATCACCCCTGGGAGTGTGTGACCAGCGAGAAGGACTTTTGCAGTAACAGGGTCCCCCGGGGGATCGCAGCGAGTGGTCCCAGGGGCGGAGGAGTCTGCAGCTCGACCCTGGCAGAGAGGTGGTGACCTCGAGAAGGGCTGGCACACTAGGGGTCTCCCTGGAAACTGTGGGGAGCGGTGAGCACACAGGCCTGTGAGTGGCCAGCAGGAAGATGTATGCCAAGCGGCTTAAGAGCGACCTGGTGGAGCTGTGCAAGCAGAGGGGGGTGCGCATTGGGAAGCTCACCAAAGAACAGCTCATTGCCCAGCTGGAGAAGCGAGATCGCGCGAATGAACTGATCCCTGTCTCTGAGGGAAGCAGCCTGGCAGATGCAGCGCAGGCCCCAGTGTCTGTCCCAGCTGGGAGTGGTCAGCCGGCTGCTGAGGGCTTCCCGAGACCCCTCCTTCCTATGCCTAGGGGAAGGGTGGGGAGGAGCCCAGCAAATACCGAGGGCGCAGTGACCCCCCCGGGCAGCAGGGGATCCTCCCGGTGACGCTTGCCGGCCAGCAGGGGATCCTCCCGGCGACGCTCGGCATCCATGGAGCGGAATGGGCTGGAATGGGAGAAAGAGCTAAAACTAAGAGAGCTGGAGGATCGTGAACAACAGAGACAGCATGAAGAGAGACAGAGTGTAATTATGGGGGACTTTAACTTCCCAGATATAGATTGGGGAACAAATGCTAGTAACAATAATAGGGCTCAGATGTTCCTAGACGTGCTAGCAGATGAATTCCTTCATCAAGTAGTAACTGAACCGACGAGGGGGGATGCAATTTTAGATTTGGTGCTGGTGAGTGGTGAGGACCTAGTTGAGGAAATGGTTGTAGGGGACAACCTTGGCTCGAGTGACCATGAGCGAATTTGGTTTAAACTAAATGGAAGGATTAACAGAAATAAAACTGTGACTAAGGTTTATGATTTCAAAAAGGCCAACTTTAATGAATTAAGGCAACTACTTAGGGAAGTGGATTGGGCTAACATACTTAGGGATCTAAAGGCAGATGACGCCTGGGATTGTTTCAAGTTGAAGTTGCACGAGCTGTCCAAGGCCTGTATCCCGAGAAAGGGAAAACGGTTATTAGGCAGGAGATTTAGACGTAGCTGGATGAGCGGGCCTCTCAAACGGGCGATTAAGAAAAAACATAAAGCGTACAAAGAATGGAAGAGGGGAGGGATCGGCAAAGAAACCTACCTTATTGAGGTCAGAGCATGTAGGGATGCAGTGAGAAAGGCCAAAAGCCGTGTAGAGTTGGACCTTGCGAGGGGAATTAAATCCAATAGTAAGAGGTTTTATAGCCATATAAATAGGAAGAAAACAAAGAAAGAGGAAGTGGGACCACTGAAGAATGTAGATGGAGTGGAGATTAAGGATAATTTAGGCATGGCACAATATCTAAATGAATATTTTGCATCGGTCTTTAATAAGGCTAATGAAGGGCTTAGGAATAGAGGGAGCACGACAGAGGGGAATAAAGGAGGGGGGATTGACATTACAGTATTAGAGGTGGAAGCCAAACTTCACCAGCTAAACGGGACTAAATCGGGCGGACCGGATGATCTTCATCCTAGAATATTGAAGGAACTGGCACGAGAAATTGCGAGCCCCTTAGCGATAATTTTTAATGCATCTGTAAACTCAAGGGTGGTACCGTTGGACTGGAAAATAGCTAACGTGGTTCCTATTTTCAAGAAGAGGAAAAAAAGTGACCCGGGTAACTACAGGCCTGTTAGTTTAACATCTGTAGTATGCAAGGTCCTGGAAAAACTTTTGAAGGAGAAAGTAGTTAAGGACCTTGAGGTGAATGGCAATTGGGACAGATTACAACATGGGTTTACAAAAGGCAGATCGTGCCAAACCAACCTGATCTCCTTCTTTGAGAAGGTAACAGACCTTCTAGATAAAGGAAATGCGGTGGATCTAATATACCTCGATTTTAATAAAGCGTTTGATACGGTACCGCATGAGGAATTACTGGTTAAATTAGAAAAGATGGGGATCGATATAAAAATCCAGAGGTGGATTAAGAACTGGTTAAAGGGGAGACTGCAGCGGGTAGTACTGAAGGGTGAACTGTCAGGTTGGAGGGAGGTCACCAGTGGGGTTCCTCAAGGTTCAGTTTTGGGCCCGATTTTATTTAATCTATTTATTACTGACCTTGGAACCGAATGTAGGAGTGGGCTTATAAAGTTTGCGGATGACACAAAGTTGGGAGGCGTTGCCAATTCGGAAAAGGATCGGGATATTCTGCAGGGAGACTTGGATGACCTTGTAAATTGGAGTAATAATAATAGGATGAGATTTAATAGTGAGAAGTGTAAGGTGATGCATTTAGGGATGACTAACAAGAATTTTAGTTATAAGCTGGGGACGCATAGGTTGGAAGTGACGGAGGAGGAGAAGGACCTCGGAGTCCTGGTTGATCGCAGGATGACTATGAGTCGGCAATGTGACGTGGCTGTGAAAAAAGCTAATGCGATCTTGGGATGCATTAGGCGAGGTATTTCTAGTAGGGACAAGGAGGTGCTGCTTCCGCTATACAAGGCGCTGGTGAGACCACATTTGGAGTACTGTGTGCAGTTCTGGTCTCCCATGTTTAAAAAGGACGAACTCAAACTGGAACGGGTACAGAGAAGGGCCACTAGGATGATCCGAGGAATGGAAAACCTTTCCTATGAAAGGAGACTCGAGGAGCTCGGTTTGTTTAGCCTAACCAAAAGAAGGCTGAGGGGGGATATGATTGCTCTCTTTAAATATATCAAAGGGATAAATACCAGGGAGGGAGAGGAATTATTTCAGCTCAGTACTAATGTGGACACGAGAACGAATGGATATAAACTGGCTGTGGGGAAGTTTAGGCTTGAAATTAGACGAAGGTTTCTAACCGTCAGAGGGGTGAAATTCTGGAACAGCCTTCCGAGGGAAACGGTGGGGGCGAAAGACCTCTCTGGCTTCAAGATTAGGCTAGATAAGTTTATGGAGGGAATGGTTTGATGGGATAACGTGATTTTAGTCAATTAGGCAATAACGTGCCATCGCTGGTAAAATGTGGGTCCGGCTGGAGAATCTTGCCTGTATGCTCGGGGTTCTACTGATCGCCATATTTGGGGTCGGGAAGGAATTTTCCTCCAGGGTAAATTGGCAGAGGCCCTGGAGGTTTTTTGCTTTCCTCCGCAGCATAGGGCAGGGGTCTCAAGCTGGAGGATTCTCTGCGACTTGAAGTCTTTAAATCACGATCTGGAGACTTCAACAGCAGAGATAAGGGAAATTGGGTGGGCCAGCTTTTGTGGCCTGCATCATGCAGGAGGTCAGACTAGATGACCATAATGGTCCCTTCTGACCTTAAAGTCTATGAGTCTATGAGAGGCAGCATGAAGAGAGACAGAGGCATCATGAATGGGAGGAGAATGAGAGACAGAGGCAGCATGAAGAGAGAGAGAGGCTGAGGCATCATGAACTGGAGCTGGCGAGGCTGAAGGGCCGCGAGACCCCGGCTGCGGTGAGTGAGGGGGGACCCAAGACTGCACGGAGCTTTGATAAGTGCATCCTGGCCCCACGTAAGGAGGGGGAGGACATGGATGACTTCCTGGATGCCTTTGAGACGGCCTGCGAGCTGCACCAGGTTGATCCTGCGGACAGACTCCGGGTTCTCACCCCCTTACTGGACCCCAAAGCCATGGCATTGTACCGCCAACTGGAAGAGGCGGAGAAAGGGGACTACGAACTATTCAAAAAGGCCCTGCTACGTGAGTTTGGGCTGACCCCTGAGATGTACCGGGAAAGGTTCCGGAGTCAGGATAAAACCCCTGAGATCTCATATCTGCAACTAGCTGTCCGCATGGAGGGATACGCCAGCAAGTGGGCAGATGGGGCCCAGACGAAGGAGGACCTGGTTAAACTGCTGGTATTGGAGCAACTGTATGAGCGGTGCCCATCTGACCTGAGGCTGTGGTTGAGGGACAAAAAACCAGAGAACCCGCGACATGCAGGCCGGCTGGCCGATGAGTTTGTAAAGAGCCGGTCAGGGGATAACAGGGAGGAGTCCCAAAGGAACAGTCCCACCACAACGCAGAGAGAGTCACCATGGGACCTCCCAGCGGGAAAATACGGAAAACCCCCATCAAAGGGGAACATCCGGGGTCAGGGCCATCCGACCCACTCGAGGGGCCCCATGGGACATGGGCTGCTATCACTGTGGCCAGAGAGGCCACATACGGGCCCAGTGCCCCAGGCTCAGGGACAGACTGAGCAGACCGAACCCACAGAGGGTTGACTGGGTAGAGACCCAGCCGGGCGAGAGGCAGCATTCCCAGGGAAGGGGGGCTGGCAGCGTACCACCTGCTAAGGAGGGAGGAGAGCTCCAGGCCAGCTCCTCTGGGGGGCTGGATGCTCCAGACTCAGGGTTTTTGGTTTATACGGTGGGCGCGGGGCGGTCCCTCCGGAGAGAGTACCTTGTTCCCCTGGAGGTGGATGGGAGGAAGGTCAATGGATACTGGGATACGGGCGCAGAGGTGACGCTGACCCGGCTCGAGGTGGTGGCCCCAGATCAGGTGGTGCCCAACACCTACCTGACCCTGACGGGGGTGGGCGGGACCCCAGTCAAAGTGCCCGTGGCGAGGGTACACCTGAAGTGGGGGGCCAAGGAGGGCCCCAAGGACATGGGGGTACACCCGTATTTACCCACTGAGGTGTTGATGGGGGGAGGACCTGGAGGACTGGCCAAGCAACCCCCAGGGTGCCCTGGTTGTGACCCGGAGTCAGAGCCGGCGAGGGGCACTGCGCCCTGACCTTGGGGAGGGTGCCTTGCCCGAGGCGCAGGACCCTAACCTGGTGGGGAGGGAACACCCAGGGACATGGCTCAGGGAGGCTGCGGCTTCAGACCCAGCCGGCGAGAAAGAGCAGGTGGCCATCCCTGTCCCAGCTGCTGAGTTCCAGGCCGAGATGCAGAAAGATCCCTCCTTGCGGAAGATAAGGGACCTGGCCGACCTCGGTGCGGTACAGACCATGGGCAGAGGTGGCCGGAAAAGGTTCCTGTGGGAGAAGGGGTTCCTGTACTGAGAATGGGCTCCCCCAGGGAAAATGGAGTCAGGGGGGATCAGGAGGCAGCTGGTGGTACCCCAGAAGTATCGCCGCCAGCTGCTGTACCGGGCCCACGACACCCGCCTCCCAGGGAACCTGGCGTACCCAGCAGAGGCTGCTACGGAGCTTTTACTGGCCTGGGGTCTTTGTTACTGTCCGGCAGTACTGCCGATCCTGTGACCCCTGTCAGAGGGGGAGGAAGGCCCGGGACAAGGGGAAAACGGCTTTAGGACCCTTGCCCAGCATAGAGGAGCCTTTCCGGAGGGTGGCCAAGGTTAAAAGGGGGGCTCTGAACCAAGATAGCCCGAAGCACAGACCTCCAGACTGGAGTGCTGGGAGAAGACCACAGCCCAGTTGGAACCCCAGGGGTATTGGGGTGGGAAAAGGGCACAGGCCGCATAACCCTTCCCACATGCGAACTGTGAATGCCCTCGAGCACCCCCGACCTAAGGGGGGGCGTGAAACTGGAGGGGCCTGGTGTAATTCTCACCAAGGAATGGGAGGGATGCTGGGGCATCCATGGGAACGGGGGTAGGTTCGAACTTCCCCGGGTCACTGGCTAAAGTGACCCCGCTCAGTTCGGTCTCGGAGGGAGGAGAGATGTGACGAACTGGGACTGTTCTTACTGTGGTCTGTGAATGCTGACAG
>NW_020700472.1:0-1003 GCF_002925995.2 Terrapene triunguis | reverse complement strand
GTGAATCGCAGGAAGCCGGGGGTGCAGGGCCCTGAGTCCCCCCTACACTCCGTGACAGGCTGTTGCAGTCGTTGGCAGGGGATCCGGTTCCACCACCTTTGTTTGGGTCTCTGGTAACACAGACGGGCCCCTGGTGGACGGCTCAGGAACAGGGATGGGGGTGAAAGCTTGCTTAGCCTGGCTGCGGGTGACTATTCCCACCCCCTTGGCTAGCTTCACATGGTTGGCCAAGTCTTCCCCCAGCAGCATGGGAATGGGATAATTGTCATAGACTGAAAAAGTCCACATTCCTGACCAGCCCTTGTACTGGACATGCAACTTGGCTGTAGGCAAGGTTACAGACTGTGACACGAAGGGTTGAATTGTCACTGGAGCCTCTGGGTTGATGAGTTTGGGGTCCACTAGGGATTGGTGGATAGTTGACACTTGTGCCCCAGTGTCCCTCCAAGCGATAACCTTCTTTCCGCCCACTCTCAAGGTTTCCCTTCGCTCCGAGGGTATGAGAGAGGCATCTGGGTCTGGGGATCTTTGGTGTGATTGGGGTGTAATGAACTGTAATCGGTTGGGGTTCTTGGGGCAGTGAGCCTTTATATGTCCCAGTTCATTACATTTAAAACATCGCCCTGCTAAGGTATCACCGGGGCGATGTTGGTTGGTGGAGACTGGTGTGGTGGGGTGAGAAGGCGTCTGGGGTTTCCCTTGGGATGTGGGTGGGGCCTTGGGTTGTCCCCGGTGGTAAGGTTTTGTTTCGGCTTGCCCCTTCCGATATTCACTCCAACTGCTACTAGTTTTTTTTCTTTTCTGCCACCTCCACCCATTTGGCTCCAATCTCCCCCGCCTCAGTTACAGTTTTGGGCTTCCCATCTAGGATGTACCTTTCTGTTTCCTCAGGAACACCCTCTAAAAACTGCTCCATTTGCATTAGGAAGGGCAACTCTTCCGTAGATTTAACATTTGCTCCTGATATCCAGGCATCCCAATTTTTCCCAATGTGGTAGGCATG
>NW_020700471.1:0-2094 GCF_002925995.2 Terrapene triunguis | reverse complement strand
CCCAAGAGCGAACAACCCCCAAAACAAAGAGCACAAACAAAAGCCTTCCCCCCACCAAGATTTGAAAGTATCTTGTCCCCTTATTGGTCCTTTGGGTCAGGTGTCAGCCAGGTTACCCGAGCTTCTTAACCCTTTACAGGTAAAAGGATTTTGGAGTCTCTGGCCAGGAGGGATTTTATAGTACTGTACACAGGAGAGCTGTTACCCTTCCCTTTATAGTTATGACACGCCCCCCAAATCACAGATAGTGTTGGACGTCCGGTTCCACACTGGCTGTGATTTCTTCCTGGAGCTCTAGGAGAAAACAGAGTTAATAAGACACATGCACCTTGAGACATACTACTGATTATATAAAAACTAACAATATGTTCTAGTCCAAGAACAATTTTTAACCAGTTGACTCTGGGAAACTTTCCCGGGAGAGTGCATCAGCCACTTTGTTAGAAGCTCCTGAAATGTGTTGTATTTCAAAATCAAAATCTTGGAGAGCTAACTCCACCGAAGAAGTTTTTTGTTATTCCCCTTGGCGGTATGAAGCCACTGTAGCGCAGCATGGTCTGTTTGTAGTTGGAAACGCCGTCCCCAAACATATGGGCGTAGCTTTTCCAGCGCGAACACAATGGCGTAGCATTCCTTTTCACTGATTGACCAGTGGCTTTCCCTCTCAGTCAGTTTCTTGCTGAGAAACACGACAGGATGGAATTCTTGATCCGGTCCTTCCTGCATTAAAACTGCTCCCACGCCTCTCTCGGAAGCATCTGTGGTTACTAGGAACGGTTTGTCAAAGTCTGGGGCCCTTAGCACAGGGTCAGACATGAGTGTTGCCTTAAGCTGGTTAAAGGCCTTTTGACACTCATCAGTCCACTGAACTGCATTTGGCTGTTTCTTTCTGGTTAGGTCTGTCAGCGGGGCGGCGATTTGGCTGTAGTGTGGTACAAATCGCCTATAATATCCGGCCAAGCCTAAGAAGGATTGGACCTGTTTCTTTGACTTTGGAACCGGCCACTTTTGGATAGCATCCACTTTGGCCTGTAGGGGATTTATAGTTCCTTGACCCACCTGGTGCCCCAGGTAAGTCACTCTGTTTTGGCCTATTTGACACTTTTTAGCCTTAACAGTTAGTCCTGCCTGCCGGATGCACTCGAAGACTTTTTCCAGGTGCTCCAGGTGTTCTGTCCATGAATCAGAAAAAATGGCCACATCATCGAGGTAGGCAACTGCAGATTCTCCCAATCCCGCTAGGAGACCATCTACAAGTCTTTGGAAGGTGGCGGGTGCATTTCACAACCCGAAAGGGAGTACATTGAATTCATACACCCCTGCCTGGGTGATGAAGGCTGACCTTTCCTTAGCGGGTTCATCTAGGGGTACTTGCCAGTACCCTTTGGTTAAGTCTAAAGTAGAGATGAATTGGGCATGTCCCAATTTCTCCAATAGCTCATCTGTGCGTGGCATTGGATAGTTGTCAGGACGAGTTACAGCATTTAGCTTACGGTAGTCCACGCAAAAGCGTATTTCCCCATCTGGTTTGGGAACTAGAACCACTGGAGATGCCCATGCACTATTAGAGGGGCGGATTATACCCATCTGTAGCATGTCCTGGATCTCCCTTTGTATAGCAGTTTGGGCATGAGGTGACTCCCGGTAGGGTGGGGTTCTAATTGGGTGAGCATTACCTGTGTCAATGGAGTGGTATGCCCGTTCGGTCCGTCCTGGAGTGGCTGAGAAAATTGGTGCAAAGCTTGTGCACAGCTCCTTGATCTGCTGTCGCTGCAGACGTCCAAGGGTCGTGGAGATGTTCACCTCTTCCACGCCACCATCCTTTTTTCCTTCGTAGTAGACACCTTCAGGCCACTCCGCCTCATCTGTTTCCTGGGCTGTAAACTGGGAAACCTTTAATTCTCTGGAATAAAAGGGCTTAAGAGAATTAACATGGTATACCTTAGGCTTTATGCTGGAGGTGGGGGATGCTATGAGATAGTTAACAGCTCCTAGGTGCTCCTGGACCGTGAATGGTCCTTCCCACGATGCTTCCATTTTATGGGCCTGGAGCGCCTTTAAGACCATGACTTGGTCTCCTACTTTGAAGGACCG
>NW_020700470.1:0-1494 GCF_002925995.2 Terrapene triunguis | reverse complement strand
TGGAGCGCCTTTAAGACCATGACTTGGTCTCCTACTTTGAAGGACCGTTCTCTGGAATGTTTATCATACCAGGCCTTTTGCTCTTCCTGAGCATCCTTTAGGTTTTCTTTAGCAAGGGCTAAAGAGTGTCGGAAGGTGCTTTGTAGGTTGCTTACAAAGTCTAGAATGTTAGTTCCTGGAGAAGGCGTAAACCCCTCCCATTGCTGTTTCACCAACTGTAATGGCCCCTTAACCTCGCGGCCATACACAAGTTCAAATGGTGAAAACCCTAAACTGGGATGTGGTACAGCCCTGTAGGCAAAAAGCAACTGCTGCAACACTAGGTCCCAATCATTGGAGTGTTCATTTACGAATTTACGTATCATGGCCCCCAAAGTTCCATTAAACCTCTCCACCAGACCATTGGTTTGATGGTGATGAGGGGTGGCAACCAAGTGATTTACCCCATGAGCTTCCCACAGGTTTTTCATGTTCCCTGCCAGGAAATTAGTTCCCGAATCTGTAAGGATGTCGGAGGGCCAACCTACCCTGGCAAAAATGTCTGCTAATGCCTGGCACACACTTTTAGCCTTGGTGTTGCTTAAGGGTACAGCTTCCGGCCATCGGGTAGCAAAATCCATGAAAGTCAGTACGTACTGCTTTCCTCTGGGTGTCTTCTTTGGGAAAGGACCCAGAATATCCACAGCTACTCGCTGAAATGGGACCTCAATTATGGGTAGTGGCTGGAGAGGGGCTTTAACCTGGTCTTGGGGCTTTCCCACTCGTTGGCACACCTCACAAGACCGGACATAATTAGCAACATCCTTGCCCATTCCCTCCCAGTGGAAGGACTTCCCTAACCGGTCTTTGGTTCTGTTCACCCCAGAATGGCCACTGGGATGATCATGGGCTAAGCTCAAGAGCTTTACCCGATACTTAGTGGGAACTACCAACTGTCTTTGAGGATGCCAGTCTTCCTGGTGCCCACCAGAAAGAGTCTCCTTGTATAAAAGTCCTTGTTCTACAACAAACCGGGATCGGTTAGAAGAGCTGAGAGGCGGTGGGGTGCTCCGTGCCGCCGCCCAAGCTTTCTGAAGGCTGTCATCTGCTTCCTGCTCAGCCTGGAACTGTTCCCTTGATGCTGGAGACATCAGTTCCTCCTTGGACTGTGGACTGGGGCTTGGCCCCTCTGGAAGCGATGCAGGTGCTGGGGCTGTTTCCATTGACTGTGAACCGCTGTCCGCTGGTGCACTATGTGGTATTTCAGGCTCTGGCTGAGCCTCTTGGGTAGGGTTATCTGCTGCTTCCGCCAGTTCAGGCTCACTGGTGCCCTCTGGCATTGGAGTTGTAGACGGGTTTGCAAGCGCTGGACTCAGTGCTGGCAATGGTTCTGATGCTGGTTGCATTGCCAGTTCCGGTTCTGGGACTGGCTTTGGCTGGGTCTCTGGGATTGGATCCACTACGGCTGTGTGACGAACTGGGACTGTTCTTACTGTGGTCTGTGAATGCTGACAG
>NW_020700469.1:0-3794 GCF_002925995.2 Terrapene triunguis | reverse complement strand
TATCAATGCAGTAATTATTTGGCACTCATTCTTAAAGAATATTAAAATAACTAAAGCACAGGAGCTAAAACTTCAAAAAAAGCGGACCTCAACAAAACTTAGAGTACTGGTCAGTATGGTCCCATGCGAAGAATATCCAAGGGAAAAAAGAGTTGAGGAGAAATGGCAGTTTCTCGGGGAGACAATATTAAAGGCACAACTACAAACTATCCTGATGTGAAGGAAATATAGGAAGAATAGTAAGAGGCAATATGGCTCCGTTCAGAGCTCTTTAATGATCTAAAAATCAAAAAGGAATCATATAAAAAGTAGAAACCCAGACAAATTGCTAAAAGAATAGCACAAACATATAGAAACAAAATCAGAAAGGCTAAGTCACAAAATGAGTTACACCTAGGAAGAGATATCAGTTCAATAAGAGGAGGATAGTTAATAAATTAGGATCAAGAGAAAGATGGAGGAAAGTGTCAGTCTTTGTGAACTCCTGGAGGACTTGTGAGGTCCTAGAAGACTAAGAGAAAGGCAAACATACTACTTTAAAAAGGGAACAATGAGAACCTGGGGTATTATAGACCTGTCAGCCTAACTTTGATACGTGGAAAGATAATGGAACAATTATTAAACAATCAATTTGTAAGCACCTGGAAAATAATAGGTTTATAAGGAATAGCCGCATGGACTTTTTCAAGAACAAATCATGCTAATACCAGCCTAATTTCCTTCTTTGACAAAGTTACTGGGTTAGTGGATGGGGAGAAGCTGTAGATGTGATACATCTTGATTTTAATAAGTCTTTTGATACAGTCACACATAATATTCTCCTAAGCAAACCAGGGAAATGTGGTCTAGATGCACTTACTATAAGGTGGGAGCACACCTTACTCAAGACCATACTCAAGAAGTAGTTATGAAGGTTTGCTGTCAAATGGGGAAGGCATATCTAGTGGGGCCGGCAGGGGTCAGTCCTGAGTCCAGTACTATTAAATGTTTTCATTAATGACTTGGATAAAGGAGTGGACAGTATGCTTATAAAATTTGCAGATGACACCAAGCTTGGGAGGAGTTGCAAGCACTTTGAAGGACAGGATAAGAATTCAAAACAACCTTGACAATTTGGAGAAATGGTCTGAATTCAACAAGATGACATTCAATAAAGACAAGTGCAAAACATTTCACTTAAGAATGAAAAATCTAATATGCAACTACAAAATGGGAATTAACTGAATAGGCGATACTACTGCTAAAAGGGATCTGAGGATTATAGGGGAATCACAAATTAAATATGAGTCAACCATCTGATGCAGCTGCGAAAAAGACTAATATTCTGGGGTTTATTAACAGGAGTGTCCTATGTAAAACCTGGGACCTCATTGTCCCATTCAATGGGGCACTGGTGAGGCCTCAGCTAGAGTACTGTGTCCAGTCCTGGGCATCGCACTTTAGGAAAGATATGAGCAAATTGGAGAGAGTGGGATGAGAGCAACAAAAATAATAAAAGGTTTAGAAAACTTGACCTATGAGGAAATTTTTTTTTTTAAAATGGGCAAGTTTAGTCTTGAAAAAGAAGACTGAGGAAGAACCTGATAGTAGTCTTCAAATATGCTCAGAGCGGTTATAAAGAGGACAGTGATCAATTGTTCTCCATGTCCACTGTGGGTAGAACAAGAAGTAATGGGCTTAATCTGCAGCAATGAATATTTACGGTAGATATTAGGAGAAACTTTCTAACCATAAGGGTAGGTAAGCTCTGGAATAGGCTTCTAAGGGAGGTTGTGGAATCTCCATCATTGGAGATTTTTAAGAACAGATTGAACAAATACCTGTCAGGGATGGTCAAGATTTACCTGTCCCTGCTACAGCACAGTGTGCTAGAATTGATGACTTCTCAGGGTCCCTTCCAGCCCTAAATTTCTATGAGTCTATACTGCAACAACAATTACTGCTCAATCCCAAGCTACCACAGCAAACTTCTCTCACTGTACAAATGTAGATATAGATAGATTTGTTCTGATCCTTCCAACAATAAAAGGAAAAGCTACACTCCTTGCATAGCAAAACTGACACTATGTGAAAAGACGAGTAGATATTTGATGGATATAATGGGACATCATATATTTATACCACTAAAGATTTGGCTAGAACTCTTTTTCATTGTTAAAAACTTTAATTCTTATTTTTATGAGTAATCTAGTCATTATTATTATTTTAACATAGGACACACATCAAATTACAGTATGGAAAAGAGAAAAGAAAAACAAGTTCCCAACACAGAGAAAGACGTGCAATGAAGTAGGGACTGTATTTGCACTAGGTTTGCTAAAAGCTAAATAAATTATTTAAAAAAAAATACATTCTAAGCATATGAAGTAAAATGCTAGGAATGCATATTAAGGACATGGACTTCCACAGACATATAATTAATCAGAATTATGCATACAAGATAAGCAAGAATAGATCCCAAAGGACAGTATAGAGAAAAAAAAGACTAACTCTTGCATTAGGAGCTAAATGTTTTCAGCTATTTTTGAAAAATGCTGACATTGTCCTGGAAAAATCTGTCACACTTTAGTAAACAAATATTCTGAGTATGGTCTCGAATTTATATAATTGCCAGAAAAATTTATGGCTTACTGTAAAGATCTAGCCATTCATAGCATGCACAGCCTCGGGTTATTATTTGCTACTAATATGTATTGATAGTAGCAAGTTTTGTGTAATACTGTTCAATAAAGGAAATGAAGAAGTCTGCAGGAAATCATCACTATTTTGTATTATATTATTAGTACCACGTTTTAAGTCGAAAGAAATAGACATATTGTGCTCAATTCTATCCTGAGATACAGAACTCACATCGAAGCTCATGAGAGTTCTGCCTGAGTATCTAAAGGAGAAGTAGCTGCCATTATCTCATTGTTACGCTGTACTGAATTTAATATTGTTTAAAAACAATTAAACATGGCCTAAACATAAGACTCCTAGAAAGAATTATTCGATTAGCTTTGGAAGACATATCTTGCCAGCTAACACGTTGATAAAGAAAACTAACTCCACAGAGAGGCAAAACATGAAATTAGCTAACCTTTAATAACAACGGAAGAAGTACACAATACACTTCCTGCTTCATTGGACACTTTGCAGGTATATAAGCCAGCATCAGCCTGCCCTGCACTCTTAATTTGCAGAAGGATGTTGTTGTTTAGGAATGATATTTCACAATTAGGACTCTGATAGATCTCTTGATTGTTTTTATACCAAGCAACGGTCAGAGGCTGAGAACCAGAAACACGGCCCTCAAGTTTAAGGATGTTCCCTTCTGTTTCTTCTACTGTTTCAGATAGTTTCTTTGTAAAACTAGGTGGAATTTTTCGTTCTGAAAGAAATGAACATACTCCTTAAATTGTAAAATTAAAGTTTAAGATCAAACATTCAGTAGAATTCTTTTCAAGAAATACCTTTTATGACTATATGTTGTTAAAAACTGTTTGCATACCATTAAACAAGATTCTATTTTTTACAAAAAGTACACAGAGAGTAGCACTCTTAGAACAGCAAAACATGACACTGTTTAAATGGATGTAGAGTTTTACCAGTTACAAAGTAATTAAAATATCACTTATCTTATACTGCTTTTAAGAAAAATGCCTTTAATAAATGAGCAATTTACGTATAAACAAGGAACAAACTAGAATTTTCTATAAACCATTTAAGATGACAAAGTCTGTAAAGTTTTAAAGAAAAGAAGATTGAAGAAAACATTATCTCCACTCCTCAATTCAACCCTCACATTCCTTCTA
>NW_020700468.1:0-3549 GCF_002925995.2 Terrapene triunguis | reverse complement strand
GCATTCAGAATTGTCAAATGGGCTATGTTTTCTACATAACTGATCTGGTATTTTCCTCCAGTCCGTATCTCTTGGTTATTTTTTGCCCAAGTGACCTTAATTGGTTGTGTTCCTGATATGTGACATTCAAAGTCAGCACTATCCCCAGCAAAAGCATCCGTGGGTGCAATTGGGATGTCAAACAATGGAGGATTCTTCCCTTCTACAGGGTGAAAGAAACAGAAAAACACATATAGCTTTTAAAAGCTCAATTAGTTTAAAGCATATTGTTAAATAAATAAATGTCGCACCTATTGTTTTAAGTTGAGAATGGAAATTTTAAAATGACCTGGTGACGTTAAAGGGAAATTATTTAATAACCAACCAACCTGTAAGCACAAGCCTGGCACTGGAAGAAGCAGTTCCAATAGCATTGGAAGCTGTACAAGTGTATTGCCCAGCAAGGCTCTTGTCAGTCTGCAAAAACTGGAGAGTTGCTACATTATTTAAGAAGGAGGTTTGCACATTGTAGCTATCTCGGATATGTACGCCGTCTTTAGACCAGGATACTTCAATAGGTTCTGAGCCGGTGATTCCGCAATCAAATGTAACTGGTAAGCCAACAGTTTCATGAATGTCTCTCAAAGTTCGTGTGACTGAAGGAGGAAGTTTACGCTCTGCAAGGAAAGTATTGAACAACAAAAATTTTGGGAAGTTATCTAGCTTTGGTGAATTCTCCAATAAGCACTGCCTAAGAAGACACTGTATTGTGGTATAGATTGGGCAGATTTACAAGAAGATACACTGGAAGATCCAGTCATTATTTTCAACCAATTTACATAATAAAAAAAAATAAGAGGCCCACAAAGAATCAAGGAGATTATTTGTTAGATCATTTAGCTTGGGGGCTGGTGTTAAGGGAGAGCTCTGCCAGGATGTGGACTACCAGTCAATGTGGTTACAAAATTATACATGAGGATAGAAATTTGCCATAACATTTAATTTATAATCTCACACTTTCTGCATTGGGAAGAGCTGGAAGAATAACTTCATTCATGAATGCCCTATTCTGAAGGGGAAGAATCAGAAGCCTGTATCACTTAGAAAGAGCGTTGGTTAACTAAAGATTGGTATTAGGAATTAATTTCTAGCAGACTTTCACTGGTGGAAGGTAATCAATGCTGAGGGGATTCTAGACAGGGTTGGTCAGTTAGAGGAACGTAATGTTCCTAAGAAGACACTTTTCTTTACTGAAAAAAACAACCCTTTAGTTATGCAACCTTTTAAATGTGTTAACATGATTTATTCACCTTGAGCAGAAACCAAAGCTGATGAAGAAGCCTCTCCAACACTGTTTTCTGCTTTGCAGATATACTCCCCACTATCACCGCTATCCACCTGGCTGAAAACCAAAGTGGCAACATTGTTCTTAAAGTACATTTTAGAGGTAGGAGTTGCTCTTAGTTTTGTATCTCCTTTGTACCATGATACAATAATTTCTGGGGTGCCAGCAACTTGGCATTGTAATGATGCAGAATCCCCAACTGTCACCTGAACGGGTTCCAAGCGTGTAACAAAATAAGGTGGTTCTAAAGAACAAAGACACATCATTAGTACCAAAATTTAAATACCACGACTATTACTATAAAAAAGATCCCTTGTGGAATGAGGACACACCTAATACTGAGACTGCACAGTGACAATTATCTTGCCCAGAATCATTCTCAATGTGGCAAGTATACTGTCCCTGATCTTCTACTTTACTACTGGGAACTTCCAGTATGGCAGAGGTTTCTGTGGTAGTGATGCTGCATTTGGCAGAATGAGCTACTTCAACTCCATTTTTCTTCCACAAGACTGCAATCGGAGGGGTACCAGAGTATGTGCATTCCAGAATTAATGGTTTTCCTTTCTCCACATTGAGATTATTCAGTTTTTTCACAAATTTGGCTGGTTCTACAGTGAACAATACAAAGATAAAAGTTAAAAGTTGACACCAAGAGATTTTTTTAGAGGAACGTGTGAAATTTCAAGCCTGACAAACCTTTTACAAAGAGCTGTGTTGTGCAAGAAACTCTGCCAGCCTCATTTGTGACCAGACAGGTGTAGTCTCCACTTTGGAGTGGCTGTACGTCAAACAGCTCCAGTTCTGCAACTGAATTTTCCAAGGAGATGTTGCATCTATGTCCTGGTACTAGTTCAACGCTACCTCTAAACCATTTAACATCCAGTGGAGGGGTGCCTTGTAGGATACTGGTAAAGGTTATATTTTCCCCAGATAAAACTTGCAGGGGATCAGGTTTCTTCACGAAAGAAGGAGGTTCTAAAGACACACAGAAAAGACAAGTGCACTTTGATGAAGAGTAAAAGATTCCCATACGAAACACAGGCGATTAGACTCATATAAACAGACCCAAAAATGTAAGCAATCCACAAAGAAAGTAGTTTATATCTGGAAGCTCTGCCTTGTTCTAGATACTAACCTCTAACAGTCAAATATGAACTGCATTCATCCGATCCAGCTATATTGGTAGCTGTGCATGAGTAAGTTCCCATATCAAATTCCTCTAATGTGTTCACTTTCAAAGTGCAAGTATTGTCTGTGAGAGTCGTCTGATACTTGTCTCCACTAGTGATCTCATGTCCGTCATGGAACCAGGAAACAGAAATAGGTGGTGACCCAGACACTTTGCAATCCAGGACAACATGCGAACCCAAGAGACCACTGGCTTCTTTCAGCTTTCTCGTGAAAGAAGGAGGTAAAATGCGATCTGTATAGGATGAAACACAGCTATAAATATTACAACAGGTTGATGGTTCCCAGGCAGTTAGCAGAAACACCGCACTTTCCTTTGGCAGACCTACGTTTGCCTGGGAGAATCCAAAACAGGCCTACAATTCAACCCATTGAGGCCTGAGGTACTGAGAGAAGATAAGAACGAGTTGTCAACTCACCCCTTCTGAGGGTCACCTTTCTCCTTTTATTTTTCAATAATTCCTCATAAGGAGAAGAACAGTATTGCACCATCAGGGATGTGCAGACTCAATTGATGAGACTGACCCCAAGCAACAGCCTCATCTTTGTGACAGGTGAAAAATGTGATGAAGGCTTCAACCTACTTCCTCCCTCCATGATCTCCACAACACTAGCGGACCCACACAGGGTGCCTTAGGTCACATTAGCAGTGAGTCTTCCCAAAGTGGCAGCAGCCTGACATGATACCGAAGGAAGCAGCGTGTTGTGTAACGCCTTTTGAAGAAATGGTAAGAATCAAAGATAATTCACAAGTTAATCAACTAACCTGAAACACGCATTGAAGCTGTGCACCTGCTTTGACCAACACTGTTTTTCACCTCAAAAGTATACTCCCCACTGTCTTCTACTTTTGCATTGAGGATCTTGAGCCCAGACACTTTGTTGAAGAAGCTAATTTTGTATTTCTGATTAGTAGACAGCTCTTTCCCATTCTTAAACCACCTAGTGGTAAGCTCCGGTGTGCCATCCACTGTGCATTCTAGAGTACAAGAGTCTCCAGAGGTGACTTTCATTGGGCCGGGCTTCTCTACAAT
>NW_020700467.1:0-4468 GCF_002925995.2 Terrapene triunguis | reverse complement strand
ACAATAAGAGATGGCTTTCATGCCATGGCACACTGGTAAGATATGTATCCTGTTTTCTGAGAAGTTTGTATTCACCTATCTGACTAAAGATAATATTTTTACTCTTTAACTGCAAATAAAGTGGAGAAATCATAGACAGAAAGACAGACAGACAGAAGTTCTGACCTTTCACTTTTAATGAGGTACTGGTGCTTGCACTACCCGCTGCATTGCGAGCTTCACAAATGTAGTCTCCACTGTCTTCCACACGGAGATTATGCATTTCAATGACTGCCATAGAATCAATGAAGGACATTCTGTATTTTTCACCATCATGGATTTCAGTTTCATCTTTGTACCAAGTGACCTTGATTTCTGGAGAGCCGCCTATTTTGCATTCATATCTAGTAAAATCATGCTGTTTTACAACTCTAGAGGAGTCTAGCTTTGTTATAATCCTTGGTGGTTCTATAAAACCAAAGAAAAGGGTAAACATGATGATACACTAAATTGCACTGATCCATTAAATGCTTAAATGAATGAACTATCTAATCAAAAGCACAGACTTTGGGGTGTGGTGAGTGGTAGAAATATCTACAAAATGTGAATTTACACTAGCCAGTGATATACGTGGTGGCAGCATGATAAGAATGAACACATAGCTTGAAAAGGAAAGTATTTTAGAAAACAATCAAGAAAGAAAATTGTGTTGTAAATGCAAACAAAGACAAGAAATCTGAGACTTGTATTGAATATCTCCCTCCTGTCTTAATGGCTTTTCCATTTCTATACCACTGAGATTTTGCATTTGGGATAGAGAACTGACAAATCAGAGGGCATGTGCGTCCTTCCTTGAAAGCAGAATCACTTAAGATTCCGTTAAACTGCAGGGTCTATTAGCAGGTTAAATATATATATATATATTAGTAGGCATCAGATAGTATTAAATTAAGAGTGTAAATTACTTTCAAATAGAAACTTTAAAAATACACTTACCAATCACAGTTAGCTTTGCACTAGCAATATGTGGACCACAGACAACTCTGAAATTCCCCTGATCTGCAGGTTGGCAGTTCCTGATTCTGAGTATGTGCCGATCACCTTTAATTTTTATTTCATACTTGTTACTAGAATCCAATTTTTGAGTTCCTTTGTACCAGGAGAGTTTGATTTCTGGATAATTAATCTTAATTTCACATTCAAATATAGCATCCTCATCTGCTAAAACGGTCTGGTTTTCAAGATCCCTGATGAGAGTGATGGGCTGAAAAATATTAATTTAAAAGGTTCAGTCTTCATTCCAAGATCACACTTCCTATTATGTGATTAAATATTTTACTATCAAGTCAAAGCCATCATGTCACCTCTGTCTGTGTGAGTCTTTGCTGAATAAATGATACAAGTTCGTCAAATTCCTGTTCTTCTTTGCGAGCTCTCTCTGTTACCTCAATTTCCTGTGGAAAGACATGACATGGTTTAACATGAAGTAACACTATTGGGAAATAGCTAGGATCCATCCTGCCCCCCCCACAACAAGTCTGGAGAGTTGTGTGTCTCTCTAACTGAACCTTCTGCAAACCCATAGCTCACTTTAACTTCCTCACCAGCCCATCTTACAGGTTCCATGTCACCAAGATCCTCTGGACAAAAAGATGGGGACAGGACTTACTTGGACAAAAGGGTCACTGTTGGTAGCGGCACTGTCTCACCCAGTGCTTGAGCATGCTGGGAGTTCAGAGAGTGAGACACGATAGGATTGGAATCTGAATCTCTTATGCATACAGCAATGTCACAGCTAGGACATCAAGCCTGTTGTCAGAAACCATGTTACTCTTAACATTCCCAATGCCACAGTCTGACTAGGTCTTACCAATCTATGACTTTCTTCCTCTTGGCTTTGCTTTAGCAGCTCAAAGGCTTGCAGGAGGCCACGGAAATCTGTAATTCCATACATGCGAGCATACTTCTCATATTCTTTAGGATCAACATTTTTGAGAAGTTCCATGATATCAATGGGCTTCTCTTCCTCCTCTTCCTTCTTTTTGGTTGGAGTACTATTTAAGTAAGGGGATTAATTAGAAAACATGCACAATATTTCTCCTTTCTAAGAGATCCTTTGGGAAACCAAGTCTGCTTAAAATTGTTTGGTATAGAGCGAGCCTTTAGGTTAGTGCTGGAGGGGCCTTATCCTACAAACTATTAGGCACATACGTGCTCGCTACTCATGACTCAAGGGGATTCTTAGCTTACTGAAAGACTATTGGTATGAGTAAGTCTTGATGGGATCAAGGCCAATATATAATTGGTGTCAACCTGTTCAATACATTGTGAATACTAATAATTACATCTTGATCAGAGATACAATTAAAGTATCCCCCACTGTAGAGATTATGGACAAATCTAGAAAAGATTCTTATGCCTACCTCTTCAGTTTTGCTCTTAGATCTCCTTCAATTACTTCTTGCCTTCGTTCTTCAACTTGTAGGTTGGCACTGCTCTCAATTTCACCATGTTCATTAAAAGCTACACATCTGTACATTCCAGAATCGGTTTTTGTTGCATCCTTTATTTCTAGTTTGGCTTCATCTTCCCTCTGCTGGATGATAATACGACCTCCCTGGTTGAGTTGTCTCCACTTTCCCTTAGTCCATTTAACATTTGGGATTGGATCACCTCCAACTTTAGCAATAAACGTTGCAACACTCTCTATAGAAAAATACAAAATCAAGAAGCTCATCTTTCACATGTCTAAGACAGCAGGATATATCATCATACAACTAATACAACAAATAGAGAAGATGACATATTTTTGGAAGAACGAGCTTACTTTCCATAACTTTGAGATTCTGAGGCTCTGAGATAAAATACAGCTTTCCATCCACTGGTGTTTTCTTAGCTGCTGGTGCAGCTGCTGGTTTTTCTGGAAAATAGGTTTAAGGAGGGTTTAATAGAACAGCTCACTTTCAGGCATAACAACTTTTTTCAATCCCCTGAATGGGAATATTTTTTATTGTAGCTGAATCCATTTACTAAAGCAGCATATGCGGTGCATGTGTGAAAGAAAAAATGCCAAGTACTTTTTGATGACTTTCAATAAGTTGTCATCTGATATCCTAAGATGGAAGCAGACACTGTAGGGCTTATTCTTATCTCTGTCACACCATGTAAAATTTACATAGAAGTAAACATCATCAGAATCAGATTTTAGGATTTTCAAAAATGGATTACTTTAATTTAGGCTCTTAAATCCACAGTTTGGCACATAAATAAGTGGCCTGATTTTCAAAATTTCTCATCAGCTATTACCCAGCAGCTTCCACACAGTACAGTACCAAGGGGCTTCTCTTTGGTACCCATTTCTTAAAGACCTGGCCTACAAGGTGTCTTAGTTTTAGCTAGAAGATTAAAGTGTCTGAGCAACTTCTAGGCCCATTGCTGCCTCTGTTCTAGAGGTGATGCTACCTTAATATGTTAATGACTGTGAAGAGCTCAGATGCAATAATGATGGGGGGATAAATATTTGAGAGAGAGAGAGAGTCTCATCCCCAAACTGTATTAACTTCAATTTAGTGAGGGTTCTGTCTGGGTTGAAGCTGAGATAGCCCAGCCCAATTAATTGCACTGCTGCCTCTGAGCTGGGCAAAGAATTCTTTCTTAATGTGCTTCTTCCTTACTCTACTATCTTTCTGGCTGGCTCACACCAGACTTTGCTGTGTCTCATGGTGCCACATAGGCATGGAGCACTCTCACTGACAATATACCAAATTATCTTAGTAATGTCCTACAAGACATAGCTAATCCCTCATCTTCCCCATGGAGCATGCATGCTCTGGAGACTGAAGCCCACTCTGTCAGCTTGGTTTTGCCTCAAACCCTTTGTTTTGTCTGCAAGGTTAAATTCTAAACCCTCAGGGTGCAGATCTACTGTTCATTTGACACAGGCCTCCTAATGTATATTTTGCATATTTATGGTGTTATATTAATTATCATTAAATATAATGCTACAATAAGGCCAGTATTTCAGATTATGTAATATTTTATGAAGTAACAAAGACACTGGTTATTTTCTATTTGGTTATGAACCACTTAATTCACAGAAAAGATGTGATCATTGTAGTTTTGGTTTAAATTGCCATCACAAGACGTGATTTCTCTCTTTTACTATACCTTTCACTGTCACTTTTGACTTGCAAGAGTCACTTCCAGCTACATTTATAGCTTTGCACACATATTCGCCTGCATCAGTTTTAGTAACTGCTGTGAGTTCCAAAAGAGCTGTTCCATTAGCAAAGCTAAAGTTGCATTTATCTGAAGCTTTTATTTCTCTCCCAGCCTTCAGCCACTGAATCCTGATTGGCTGTGATCCCTGGACGTGGCAGCTGAGCTGCAAAATATCTCCTTCTGCTATTGTCACTGGTCTAAGAGGTTGGTCAACCACTGGTGGCTTTTGTGGTTCTGGAATTGGAAAATATTTTAGTAAATAATCAAG
>NW_020700466.1:0-9487 GCF_002925995.2 Terrapene triunguis | reverse complement strand
AAAGACACGAGTCACAATAAGAGATGGCTCCCATGTCATAGCACCCTGGTAAAATCCGTACCCTGTGTTCTCAGAAGGCAGCACTCGCCTATCTGACTGAAGAGAAGATTTATTAACCTTCCACAGCAGATTAAAAGAAGGAACCGACAAAAAAGGGAGGAGTGGGGTTCTGACCTTTCACTTTCAACGAAGTACTGGTGTTTGCAGTGCCCGCTGCATTGCGAGCTTCACAAGTGTAGTCTCCACTGTCTTCCACACTGAGATTGTGCATTTCAATGACTGCCACGGCGTCAACGAAGGACATTCTGTATTTTTCGCTGTCGTGGATTTCAGCTTCGTCTTTGTACCAGGTGACTTTGATTTCTGGAGACCCGCCTATTTTGCATTCATATGTAGTGGAATCATGCTGTTTCACAACTCTAGAGGAGTCTAGCTTCTTAATAAACCTTGGTGGTTCTATGAAACCAAAGGACAAGAGTAAACAAGATGATTCACTAAACTGCAGATTCTTTAAAATGAAAATCTAACCGACAGTGTACACTTTTTTGGGTTTTGGGGCAAGAGTAGAAATATCTACAAAACGTGAATTTACACTAGCCGGTGATATATCTGGTGGCAGCATGACAGAAAGGAACACACAGCATACATAACAAACAAAAGCAAGGGAGTTTCTTTGTATGTCTTTGCCAATGGTCTGTATTACATGTAGAATGATTTCCCAAGTTCCTTGCAAAGATTTGGACATTTATTTTGCAGAAAGATTATTGTTTACTAAATTGCCATATATATAACTTACAAGAGCATTTAGATATAAGAATTACCCTCACTACAATTCAATAGTTTATATATCATGTGCCCAGATTTTCACATAGGTCTGCACACAAAACTCTATATATATTGACATGATTCACTGAAATATTCAACTCTTACTGTGGGTGACAGTGTCTTAAAATGCCAAACTTACAGCCGAAATTTGCTCTTTGGAAGTTTCCATACTAGATTTCAGCTGATTTGTGACCTTGACCATGACAGAAATGTATCTTGAATTCTGTCCATGTTATATGTATGGAAGAGAATTATATATATATATAATTTAGTGTATAGATACCTGGTGTGTATGTGTATGCTGTGTAGCTTAGTCCTAGAGTATATGTATATGGCTAAAGTCTGTTTCCTGATCGACCTTTTGGGCAAAAGTATGTTTGCTATGTATAAAGTCTGTGTTTAAGCTTTTTACATTTACCAATGTTTAGCACATGCGGCATGTAAATACCTTGCAACTCCGGCTACAACAGGGCCATGTGAACACCTGTTCCCACTTTCATGTGACATTGTAAATAAGAAGCAGGCAGCATTATCTCCCTTAACTGTAAACAAACTTGTTTGTCTTAGTGATTGGCCAAACAAGACGTAGGACTGAGTGGACTTGTAGTCTCTGAAGTTTTACATTGTTTTGTTTTTGAGTGCAGTTATGTGAAAAAAATAATTCTACATTTGTAGAGGTGGACTTTCACAATAAAGAGATAGCACTACATTACTTCTAAGGGTACGTCTACACTACCCGCCGGATCGGCGGGTAGTGATCGATCTATTGGGGATCGATTTATCACGTCTAGTGTAGACGCGATAAAATCGATCCACGATCGCTCTGCCATTGACTCCGGAACTCCACCGTGGTGAGAGGTGGAAGTGGAGTCGACGGGGGAGCGGCAGCGGTTGACTCGCCGACGTCCTCATGGCCAGGTAAATTGACCTAAGATACGCCGACTTCAGCTATGCTATTCGCGTAGCTGAAGTTGCGCATCTTAAGTCGATCCCCCCCCAGTGTAGACCTAGCCTGACACAGTATTTCTCAAACTTTTGTATTGGTGACCCCTTTCACACAGCAAACCTATGAGTGCGACCCCCCTTATAAATTAAAAACACTTTTTTTGTATTTAACACTGTTATAAATGCTGGAAGCATTGCAGAGTTTGGGGGTGGAGGCTGACAGGTCGTGACCCCCCCATGTAATAATCTCATGACCCCCTGAAGGGTCCCAACCCCCAGTTTGAGAACCCCTGTTCTAAGAGGTGAATTGAAAAGTACTATTTCTTTTATCTTTTTTACAGTGCAAATATTTGTAATAAAAATAATATAAAGTGAGCACTGCACACTTTGCATTCTGTGTTGTAATCATAGACATGCACACAGGGTGTGCCGGGTGTGCCCAGGCACACCCTAATGCAGGGGTGGGAAAATGGCCCCACTCTCACAGCGTGGCAAGCCGCGGGGTCTGCGCTCCTGGGCCAGAGCGCCCGGCCGAGCACAGCAAGTCACCAGCTCCTCCCCTGCCTTCCCCCCCTCCCCTGGAGCCATGCCGCTGTGCACGCAGCACTCTGGGTGTCAGGGCTGCGTGCTCCCGCGGGGCAGTGTTTGGCTCCGCAGGGAGGCAGACAGGCTCCCCACTCATCCGGAGCCATACCGCCGCGCAGGCAGCATTCAAAGGGGCAGGGCTGCTCGCTCCTGCGGGGCAGCGTGTCTGGCTCTGCACGGAGCCAAACATGCTGCTAGGAGCCTTGTGGTAAGGGGTACGGGTCTGGGTGGGATTGGATAAGGGGTGGGGGCAGTCAGGGGACAGGGAGCAGGGTGGGCTGGATGGGGGTGGGATCCTGGGAGGGGTGGTTAGGGGCGGGGGGTCTCTGGAGGGGGCAGTCAGGGAGCAGAGGGGTTGGATGGGGCATGGGAGTCCCGGGGTCTGTCAAGGGGCAGGGGGTGGATAGGGGTCAGGGCAGTCAGGGGACAGGGAGCAAGGATGGTCCTGGGAGGGGGAAGTTAGCGTGGGGGGTCTCTGGAGGGGGTGGTCAGGGGACAAGGAGCTGGGGGGGTTGGATGAGTTGGGAGTTCTGGGAGGCGGGCTGTCAGGAGGCAAGGGTATGGAGAGGGGTTGGGGCAGGCAAGGAGCAGGGGGAGTTGTATGGGTTGGGAGTTCTGGGGGTCCTGTCAGGGGGCGGTTGGATAGGCGTGGGAGTCCCGGGGGTCTGTCTGGGGGCGGGGGTGTGGATAAGGGTCGGGGCAGTCAGGGGACAGGTAGGGGGGTAGGGTCCTGGGGGGCAGTCAGAGGACAAGGAGCAGGGAGGCTTAGATAGGGGGTGGAGTCCTGGGGGGCAGTTAGGGGCAGGCGTCCCAGGAGGGGGTAGTCAGGAGACAAAGAGCAGGAGGGGATGGAGGTTCTGAAGGGGGCAGTCAGTGGGCGGGAAGTAGGAGGGAGTGGATGGGGGCGGGGCTAGGGCAGGGCTCCCTGGGTGCACACCCTAATGAAATGTGCTGTGCACGCCTATGGTTTTAATTGAAATCAGTATATTTGAAAATGTAGAAAAACATCCAAAATATTTATAATAAATTTAAAATGGTATTCTATTATTGTTTAACAGTGCGGCTAAAACTGCGATTAATCAGGGCTATTTTTAAAAAACCAAGTTAATTTCTTATGTGTTAATCGCTTCAGTTAACTGCAATTAATTAACAACCCTACAAATAAGTACATGTTAATGCTATCTACAATTATCTTTAAGGAAAAAAATGGCACACTTTTTAAAGAGGCTTAGCCTACACTCATCCTGTTAAAGGATCAATGGGAATTACAGAGCCAGAACAACTGTTATAAACCCAAAGGCCCTGCCCACATGAAGGAAATCGCAATGGTGAAAATTCCTAATATACCGGTGTAGTTTACACCAGGGTAGATTAGTCCGATCATAAATGTAGAGATACGTAGGTTGAAGAATCCACATACTATACTATGAGCAGCGTGCTGGTGGGGAAAAAATGTTTGTCTCCCAGACTACTGTCAGCTTCTCAAATGTTCATATTCTAATAGGCTCTTGGTGTGGGTGAGGAAAATTTGCATTTAGAAGGTTAAAGGGTTTTGCTCAGGAATCGCGTCAGCGATCAAGATGCAATATGATTCAATCCTAAAATAACCAACAGGGTGAAAAATTCTGCTGTCAAAATCCTGGACAATGTATTTGCTCTACCTCATCAGGTAGATTGAACGCTTTCAGTTTTGCGCCCTTTGAAAGATAAAAGAAGAAGCTCGGCATTGTTTTGTGTCTCTAACAAGGTAAAACGCTTGGCAAGAAGACGACAAAGCATTGCGTTCTTAAATACCTTTCACACTTAGCTGAGCTGCGCAAGAATCCTTTCCAGCACTGTTGCTCGCAGAACAAGTGTATAGTCCGGAGTCTCCTTTGCCTACTTTTAGAACTGTCAAGTTGGCTGTGTTTTCCACCAGGGTGATCTTGTAGTTGCCCCCAGGACGGATATCTCTGTTATCTTTTGCCCAAGTGACTTTTAGTGGCGCCGATCCGGTGACGTGGCATTTAAAGGAACCACTTGCTCCAAGAGCCACCTCAATGGGTTCAGGTTTCACATCAAAGACAGGAGGTCTCAGACGCTCTAAAATGGAAAGAAACAACATAACTCTCACAGCTGCTGCTTCACCGCCGCGCAATCAGACCGTTTGGCATTCCACAACAACGCAGTGTCTTCTGTTTGTTTAAAGCCAATGGCCGGGACAAGATTTAGCAGCTACCAACCTGTGAGGAGGAGCTTGGCACTGGAAGAAGCAGTCCCAAGAGCATTGTGAGCTGAGCACGAGTATTGGCCACAGTGAGCCATGTCGGTCTGCAAGATCTGAAGAGTTGCTACGTTATTTAAGAATGTTGTTTGCATGTTATCATCATCGTGTAATAGCACCCCATCCTTATGCCAGGACACCTGAATAGGTTCCGAGCCATTTATGCGACAATCAAAGGTAACGGGGGAACCAACAGTCTCCTGAATGTCTTTTAGTTTCTTTGCAAAGGTCGGTGGAAACTTACGGTCTGCAAGAAAATAAGTAGGAAATAAGGCATCCTGCCAACCTGCAGACAATTTGCATTTACGATAAGCCTGTTACTATAAAGAGTCATTACTGAAATACTTGAAATGAAACCATCACCTTTAATAGTGAGCAGAGCTGTGGAAGAAGCAAAGCCAACACTGTTTTCTGCTTTGCAGACGTATTCTCCAAGGTCACTGCTCTCCACCTGGTTGAAAACTAGCGCGGCCACATTATTTTTGAAGTACATTTTATAAGCAGGGGTCGATCTTAATTTTGTATCTTCTTTGTACCAGGAGACTTTGATTTCCGGCGTCCCAGCAATTTGGCACTGAAAAGATGCGGTCTCCCCGACTGTCACCTCTACACGTTCCAAGTGTGTAACAAAATAAGGCGGTTCTAAAGCACAAATGATCGCAATCAGCATCACAGAAAAGAGAGCAAATCTTACACTGACCATTATTATTACAAGAGTGGTTAAGGAATCGGAGATAGCAACACACCTAGGATTGATATTTGGCCTTGGCAAATATCTGCTCCGGCATCATTGGCAACCTCGCAAGTGTATTCCCCTTCATCGTCTTTTGTACTGTTAAGAATTTCCAGTATGCCCGATTTTTCGGTAGTTGTCATACTACATCTCGGGGACTGTGTTATGTGAAAGCCATTCTTCTTCCATGTTACTGAAATAGGAGGAGTTCCTTTGTATGTGCTTTCCAGAAGGATGGATTTCCCTTGCTCTACACTGGAATCACTTAATTTCTTCACAAATGTTGCTGGCTCTATAGCAACAAATAGGAAGGGAAAAGTCAAATAGAAGAAGGGGGAAGTAACAAGATGTTCACGAATATGTGTGCGTACACACACACACACACACACACACACAAATAAATAAACTCTATCAACAATAACAACAGTCAAAACACACCTTTCACAAAAAGATGAGTGGTACAAGACACGCTGCCAGCGTCATTAGTGACTCGACAGGTGTAATCTCCACTGTGGAGTGGTTCTACTTCATACAATTCCAGTTCTGCAACTGTATCCTCCAAAGAGATGTTGCAGGTACTATCTGACACAAGTTCTCTGATGCCTCTAAACCAGTTAACTTTGAACGGGGCCGTTCCTTTTATGAGACTCGTGAATGTTACACTCATCCCAGGTAGAACTTCCACGGGATCGGGTGTCTTCGCAAATGAGGGTGGTTCTAGACATACATAAAGAAGTTTAGACACATTCACAAATTAGTGTGATCGTTACGTTTGAAGATGAAAACCAAATCAGAGTTTGGCTGAAGATTTATAGGCGCGCTGAAAATTGCCAAGGAAGAAATAGCAGCAAATGGAGGAAGCATTTTGCCTAAGGCACCTTGGCCCTCTTTTACTGACCTTGTACAATCAAAAAGGCGCTGCATTCATCAGAGCCAGCGGCATTTGCGGCGGCACAGGTGTAAGGTCCGGTATCTGACGAGTCCAGTGCATTCAGTTTCAAACCACAGACGTCGTCTGAAAATGAGATTTCATATTTGTCTCCACTAACAATCTCATTTCCATCTTGGAACCAGGCAACTGAAATGGGTGGTGATCCAGAAACTTTGCACTCCAGCAGCGCTGAGGAACCCAGCACCCCGCATGTTTCCTTTAACTTCCTTGTGAAAAAAGGAGGGACAATGCGATCTGCGTAGAAAAAGGCGACAAAACCACGGGTTGCTTTGTTTGTTTTTGATTAAAAATTAAAGAAAAGACATCACTAAATGACAACTAAGGTACTAGCCAGCTAACCTGAAACATCAACCGAGGATGTACAGCTACTTTCACCAGCTTCGTTTTTCACTTCAAATGTATACAGTCCCCTGTCTCCCGCCTCCGCAGAAAGAACTTTCAACGTAGCTACTTTGTTGGAAAAGGTAATTTGATATTTGCGGCCACTCTGTAGTTCTCTTCCATCCTTAGACCACTTTGTAATAAGTTCTGGTGTTCCACCCACTGTGCACTCTAATGTAAAAGAATCCCCAGCCGTAACGGACATCGGTTCTGGCTTCTCTAAAATGACTGCTGGTTCTGAAAGAAAAGAAAAACCGTCTAATCGGTAACATCTCATTGTAAAGTCGAGAGAACAGAACAGGAAAATATTTAGTAAACATGTATCATGATTATAAGAGAGAAACGCAATAGATTAATAAATTCTTAACTCTAACAAGAATGTTAAATCTACAAGCAAATAATGATCAGCAATGTATGTTGATACATACAAGTCTGTTTTCCGGGAATACTAATTGTACACAGTTTGGGAGAATAAAAATAGTACTAAAAGAGTACTTTTCCCCAAGCATGCACGAAGAAATCTGTAAGTATGCTATCTTCTCTCAACACAGTAGTTATATTTGCACTCCTTCTTAAAGAGAATTAAAATTAAAGCACAACTGCCATTCTGCAAAAATTGTTTAAACAGCTTTTAAAAGATATAATACGCACTATACTACCAAAGCAATTACCGCTAAACCCTATGCTACCACAGCACACTGCCCCAGCTGTGCAAATTTAGGTAGAGATGGTTTTGTTCTGATCCTTCCAACAGTGAAGGAAAAGCTGCACATCTTGCGTAGCAAAACTGCGACTCCATGAAAAGAAATTGAGTAGAGATTTGATGGATATTATGGGACGTCACATTTTTATATCTCTAAAGATTCAACCGGTTCTGTTTTTACAATGTTAATTCATAGTTCACACCAGATGCCACTGTTTACATCATCGGTCATCATCAGGGCCGGCTCCAGCATTTCTGCCGCCCCAAGCAAAAAAAAAAAAAGCCGCGATCGGCGGCGGCAGTTCAGCGGCAGGTCCTTTGCTCCTAGAGGGAGTGAGGGACCTGCCGCCCCCGAATTGCCGCAGGTGCCGCCCCTCTCCCTTGGCCGCCCCAAGCACCTGTGGAGCGTAGGGGCTTAATCCATTTTTACGAATAATGTAGTCTTTACTATTACTTTAACGTATGACACACGTCATATTACAGTAGGCGGAAGAGAAAAACAAATGCTAAAGAAAGAGAAAGATAGGCAATGAAGTAGACAATGTGTTTGCACTAGGCTTGCTAAGAGCTAGATTATGATAAATAATTAACAAAATACGTTCTAAGCATATTATGTAATATGCTAGGAATGCCTATTGAGGGTATCGACTTCCACAGACATACGGTTAATCAGAATAATGTATGCAATATAAGCAAGAATAGATCCCAAAGGATAGTATGCAAAAAGTAATAAAATAAAATAATATAAAATAAAAAATAATTATGTGACTCTTGCATTAGTAGCTAAAGAGTTTTCAGCTGTTTTTGAAAAATGCTGATGTTGTCCTGTAAAACTCTGTCACACTTTAGTGAGCAAATATTACCGGTACGGTTCTGAACTTGTTAAATTGGCAGGAAAATTAATGGCTTATTGTCGAGATCTAGCCACGCATAACATGCACAGCGTCGGGTTATTTGCTATGAATACGTATTGAAAGCAGCAAGGTTTGTATAAAACCGTTCGATAAACGAAATGTAGAAATCTGCAGGAAATATTAGTACGGCATTCTAATTAGTAGAAAGTAATAGATATATTGTGCTCAATTCTCTCCTGAGATACAGAACTCAAATTGAAGTTCATGAGTTCTCCCTGAGTATCTAAAGGAGAAGTAGCTGCCGTTATCTCATTGTGTATGCTGTACTGAATTTAATATTGTTCACACACAATTATATATGGCCTAAAAATAAGACTCAGTGAGAAATATTTGATTAGCTATGGAAGACGTATATTGACAGCTAACATGCTGATAAAAAAACCAAAAACCTAACACCACAGAGAAGCAAAACATGAAATTAACTAACCTTTAATAACAACGGAAGAAGTACACAATACACTTCCTGCTTCATTGGACACTTTGCAGGTATATAAGCCAGCATCAGCCTGCTCTGCGCTCTTAATTTGCAGAAGTATGGTGTTGTTCAAGAAAGATATTTCACAACTGGGACTCTGATAGATCTCTTGATTGTTTTTATACCAAGCAACGGTCAGAGGCTGAGAACCAGAAACACGGCCCTCAAGTTTAAGGGTGTTTCCTTCAGTTTCTTCTACCGTTTCAGATAGTTTCTTTGTAAAACTAGGTGGAATTTTTCGTTCTGCAAGAATGAACATACTCTTTACATTCTAAAAATAAATGTTAAAATAAAAAAAGACTTTTCAAGAAATACATTTATGACGCTATGTTGTTTAAAAAACTGCTTACATTTTAAAAGGGGCTCTATTATTTACAAAAAGTACACAGAGGACACCACTCTTAGAACAGCAAAACACCACACTGTGTAAATAGATGTGGAGTTTTATTAGTTATGAAAAATTTCCTTTTTTAAAGAAATCCGGACTTTAGGTATAAGCAACAAGAAACAAACCAGAATTTTGTATTAATCATTTAGAATGGCAAAGTCTGCAAAGTTGCAAAGAAAATAAGATTAAAGACAACATTATCTCCACTCCTCAATTCTCCCTAAACCTTCCTTCAAAAATCTTTCGGTCCCTCCTGATAAATCCTTTAAAATACACATTCCTAATCCACAGATTCAGAAGATGGTCTCCAATTTATATCACAA
>NW_020700465.1:0-6859 GCF_002925995.2 Terrapene triunguis | reverse complement strand
CCGCCGTGCCTGTGGGCGATGTAGACCAGCTCATTGCTGGCTCTCTGGGGAAGGAACAGCCACTTCTTCACCAGCTTCCGGATGATCTTGTCTGCCTTGTTGAGGGGCACCTTCACCACAGTGGATCCCCTTAGGGTGAACGAGATGCGTGGGATCAGGAAGGAGTTCAGGGCATTTATCTTCTGCCACAGTGGCAGTAGGGAGGCATCAATCTTGGTGATGTCCTGCAAGATGTCCTGGATGGTGTCCTCGAGTGTGTGCCGGACACGGAAACCTGGTGTCGTGCCCAGGTGCTGGTATGCCTGCTCCTCTGCCAGGGGGATGACGGGCTCACCCTGGATCTGGAACCCCGTTGCCTGCACCGAGTCCCTTTTGCTGCCATCAATGTGCAGAGTTGCACACTTCTTTGCATTGAAGCGGAGCCCCATCCAGTCAGTAGCTCGGCTGGTGGCATCTAGCATACCTTGGAGGCTCTCTGGGTCGTCCGCGGTCAGGACCAGATCGTCTGCGTAGGCCAGAATGCTGATTTTCTTGCCGTGCAGGTCGAAGCCAGTCGGGCCGCTGGAGCTGGCTTGGATGAGCGGTTCCATGGCCAGGTTGAAGGTGATGGGGCTAAGGGGGCATCCTTGTTTCACGCCGCGGCGGATAGGAATGGCGTCCGTCTCTCCGTCCGTGGCACGGATGGTGGTGGTGCAGTCCTTGTAGAGGTCCCGGAGGATCTGTATGAAGGTTTCTGGCATCCCAAACTCTCCCAGGGTGGCAAAGATGTGATGGTGGGGTATTGCATCCCAAACTCTCCCAGGGTGGCAAAGATGTGATGGTGGGGTATGGACCCAAAGGCATTGGTCAGGTCAAGCCATGCTACTGCACACTGCCTCTTGGACCTCTTGGCCTCCTGGATGGCTGTCTGAAGGAGGAAGTTGTGCTCGTAGCATCCTTCGCAGGACATGAAACCCTTCTGCACTGAGCTGACGGCGCCCCCACACACTGACCAGTCTGTGATCCTTGCCGCGAGGCAGCTGGCATACAGCTTGTAGATGGTGGAGCAGAGGGAGATGGGCCTCCAGTTGCCGGGGTCGTCTCATTCGCCTTTTTTGTGGATGAGCACTGTCATGGACTTTTTCCAGGAGCGGGGAACGCGATGGAACTGCTTGCATTTGTTGAAGATGGCAGAGAGCACCAAGCAGCCGGGGTCTCGCTTCTTCAGCATGGGGTAGCGGATGCCATCTTTTCCAGGGGCGGTGTTTTTGGTCCTCCTCAGCCTCGCCTGCACCTCCTGCAGGGAAAAATCTCGCTCCAGGTCCTCCGTGAGGTCGATCCGGGATAGCGGGGGAAGGCACTCTGGGCCTCATGATCAAACACATCCTTGAAGTAGGAGTAGAGTCTCTCGGGCTGGATGGCACAGTAGGAGGAGGTCCCATCGAGGATCTCCCTCATGGCTTTCTTCCGGTTCATCCTGTATAGTTTTTGAATATGGGATGCAGCCGCCAGATCGTAGTGGTGGCTGACGTCCCCTCTCCTGCCTTCTCTGGTGGTGTTGTTACGGCTTGGCACGGGGAATCTGCGAGTGGCCCATGTGGCCTCCTGGGGTTCCTTCCTTCTGGCTGTAATTTCCACAGACAGTTCTGCAGTCAGTCTGTCCATCAGAGTGTCGAATTCTTGAAGTCCTCAGCCTTTCCCAGCTCCTCCATCCAGCCACGGCATGGTGACCCTCGCTCGCAGCTGTCGCTCCTCCTGCTGCATTGTCTCCGCGGGTTCAGGTGCTGCGGGGACGGTCTGCGGCCTTGTTGTCCCTTGGACTGGGGAGCGGTGTTCAGGTGGGTCTTGAGGCTGGGGTCCTGGTGCGGTGCGGAGGGCAGCTCTCGGTATCTCCGAGGCAGCGCTGGATCTTCCGGGAGGGAGTGGGATTCTGGAAGCACCGGTGCTGGGCTTTGTCGGGGCGTGGTGGTGTTTGGAAGGGCTGGGGACGGTTCTGGTTCTTCTGCGGGTGGCATCCGGCTGGGGGGTCCTCAGTGGGACATGGGATTTTTGGCGGTCGGAGGTTCGTTGGGTAACCTTGGAAGTGTTGGGTCTCCCGGGGGCGGGGTCCAGGCGTGAGATCTGGGGGCTGCAGGAGGCTCCTCTGTTCGCTGCATCTCACCGTGCAGCCTGGGGGGTGGTGTTAGTTGCTGCTATGGCAGGGCGGCATGAGGTTATCTGAGGGGGAGCATTGCACCGTCTCGTATCCGTGTTGTGCCAGATGGTTTTTATGAGGTCACTGAGGTGTCTGGTGAGGTTGCTGACTTGCGAGGTGGCGGTGGTGCCCCTCACAGCAGGGTCCAGCGGGGGGATTCTGGAGACGGGACTGGTCCTTTTGGTGGCATCATCAGTCCTTGAGGTGGGGGTTACACTTTCGTCAGTTGGCGGTTGGTCCCCATTTACCTGCTGCGACTCTGGGGATGCTGGCTGGGGTGCTGAAGCCAGACCATCGGTGGGCGTCGGGGTTGGAACCCGGAAGATGTCAGTGGGATTCACCTTCGTGGTCGTGAGGGGTCTCTTGCATGTGGCTTGATGAAACTTACATTTCTTTTGGGTCTCAAAGGGGAGATCGCAGCGGCTACACCGGAAAGCAATCCGTTTTTTGTAGGTCTTACGAACATGTTTGCTGAAGGCCCCGAGGGTCTGGACTCCATGGACGGGGAGGCAGAATGGGCAGAGGAGGAGACCTGTAGGGAGTGGGTACTGGAGGTAGAGGCGGTCTTCTTCCCCTGCCTCATCCTCTGTGGGGCGGACCTCTGTTGTGCCTGCAGACTCGCCAGGTGATTCCTCTGGGTCTGGTAGAGAAGCCTGAGGAGGTGAAGTCGCTCTTGGGGGGCCGCTGGACTCACTGGCCACAATGTCTCTTTGCCCGGAAGGATAGCGTGCGGCATCGAGATCTTGGGCTCTGAAGTGCATTCCCCTTCGAGGGGCCCTCCTCCGGACAGCTGGGTGGTAAGTAGTTTCGGGGTCTGGGGTTGAGGAGGTGGTTCCTTCCGGAGCATCCCTCTCTGGAGCAGCGGGGCAGCGATCAGTATCCTGGTCCTGGGTTGCCGGGGGGGCTCCTCCGGTGGCATCCTTCCCGGTGGGGCGGCGATCAGCATCCTGGTCCTGGGTCGCCGGGGGGCTCCTCCTGTGGCATCCTTCCCAGTGGGGTGGCGCTCAGCATCCTGGTCCTGAGTCGTCGGGTGGGCTCCTCTCGTGGCAGCCTTCTCTGGAGCAGCAGGGCAGCGTTCAGCATCCTGGTCCTGGGAAGCGGGCAGGGTTCTCCGGGGGTCCTCCTCCTGAAGAGCTGTTGAGATATTCTTGCTCCTGGATGTGAGGTCCCGAAGAGCTGTCCTTCTGGTGCCAGGTCTCCCTGCAGAGATATCCACAGGGGTTTTCTTCAGCCAGCTCCTAATGTTTTCGTTCTTGCAGGTGGTCCGGGTCTTCCATGAGGCACCAAGGGTGGTCTTCGGGATAGGTTTCTGCTGAGCTTTCTGGGAAGCAGGGAACGCAGGAGCAGTAGCAGCTGACAATAATGTAGCTGAGGGTGAAGAAGAGTTTTTTTCTGAAGTAGCAGTAGTGGAGTATATCTTCAAAGCAGCATCAATTTTTTCAAAAATGGCTGCAGGAGATTCCATCTTCAGGACAGGTGTTTGCAGATGTCCATCAGAAAAAATTAAACTGATAAATGCTAAACCAGTTGGGTGTAGAGATTTATCCCAACCCGGTCTAGGACAAAGCCATTGGCTTTGACAGGCTTCCTATTTCCTAATGCCAAAGCTAGCTTCAGTTTTGCAAAGTGTTGTGGGATACTCGACATGGGCAAGCAGAATTGCGGGAAGAGCATAATACATACAGTTAATATAACTTCCCAACACATATATCAGTCAAAGTTCCCCGAGTCAATGGCTCATAGATATATTGCATATTACATTAATAGTGTGCATAATACCCATTGATGTGGTGTATGATATGCACAACTTGTATGTATTGGCTAACACCTCTGTTGAGGCCTAATTCTACTGAAGTCAATGGAAAGACGCCCATTCATTCAGTGATCATTGGATGAAGCCCGTGGCCTGGGATTTTCAAAGGAATCAAAGGGAGCTAGGGCCAGATTTGCAAAGGTATTTAGCCACCTAAAATGCAGATGGGTGCCTATTGGGTTTACATAAGCACATAGGGAGGTGAGGTGTCTAACTCTATATGTGTCTATGTGTACCATTGGTCTGTGTCCATCCTCCTGGGTACATGTGTGGTAGGAATGAACATTCAATTCATATTTGTGGCAGAAGTTAGATATTGTGATTATCTTACAGCTCTGACCAGGCCTCTCTGTGCATCACTTGATGCTACCCATCAAATTCATAGCAGCAATGGGAATGAATGAAGTTACCTGGACATCAAGGTCTAACAAAGAAATCACCAATTAACACCCTCAATTATCTTTGTGAGACTCAGGATCCAGAGCTAAATTTCACAGCCTAGGTCAGTCATTATTTATTAGTGGATCTGCAGCCATATGAAAATCACAACACCCATGTATAACACCAATTGGCAGACTGAGAAGACAGGTTAAGAGAAGACAGTCATGGTGTGGGTGCTGTCATCTGAGTTCTCACCTAGAGAAATGACCTCATTTGATCAGTTTTGAAGCACATTGCTGGACAGGACAATCCGTTGTGTGTGTGTTTGTGAGCGAGCGAGAGGAAGAGCTTGTATTTTCACTGTTCTCTGTCCAATTATCTGTCAATCTAACCATCCACCTAATTATCCATCCTGTTACCTATCTGTCCATCAAGATGTCTGTCCATTTTTCCTCCCCCTGCGCTTTGCCCATCCAATTATCTATCCACGTGTATTTCTAATTGCCCATCTACACTTCCGTCAATCTGCGATGTCATCTGTTCATCTGTCTAATCATCTCTCTGTCCACTTGGTGTTTACATTCACCTGCTTCTATCTATCTACTGCTAATTGGCCCATCCCTGTGGGAAATGGACTTCAGTGATCAGGGGCTGCTGACATTTCCTTATTGGTTTTTAAGGCCCTGGCTGGGATGATTTAGTTGGGGTTGGTCCTGCTTTGAGCAGGGGGTTGGACTAGATGACCTCCTGAGGTCTCCTCCAACCCTAATCTTCTATGATTCTATGACATTTCTCAGTCATGGACACTAAAGGTAATTAAAAAATATCTATCTTGATTATTGGTAACTAAAGGATATTCATTCTGACTCTGTGCAGCTAATTTCACAGGCAAAGCAGATGGGAATTGAAGCTGACAAGGGGCTTGCAGTATGACTGTGACACTCTGCTAAGGGAATCAGTGGCAAGGGGATAGACTGTAACAGGAGTTATTTCAGTCACTGGTAGCTGACCAGACAAGTGGCAATGAACAGTCTGTCCTTAGGGTGTAAAGAGCTTGACCTTAAGGATGCAGCTGTTTCTATAGGTCTGATGGCAGATCTGCAGTGACAGATCTCCAGCATGAAGGAACCCAGAGCAGTGTCATCTGAAACATGTTAATTTCATTGACTCTTGCTTAGGATAAAAATAATAATCAGTTAAAAAACCCTGCTTCATTATGTGCTCATTAAAATCATCCCTGCTAGCAACACAGCTACTAAAGAGAAATCTCTCCAACTAGGCAGCGGCTCTATAGGGATTTACAGGAGGATACACAGGTTCTTATAACTCCTCATGTCTTAATCAGCACTCTGAGAAATGTTTTGCTCAGCTGAGACCTGGGCACTGCCTGGAGATCTGACAAACCTCTCAAGGAATTAAGGGCCAGTGCCAGAAACAAAGTTACTCGTTATTTTAATGGGTGCCAGGGAGGCCATTAGAATGGAAACGCTGTTGGAAAATGCAGGTCACGGCAACAGTCCCATTGGGGCTGATTAGCAAGGAAAGTCAGAGGCATTGATTAATGTTAGACAAAGGAAGGGGAGGGTTTGTTCCTATGGCAAGTAGCCTCCTGATGTGTAAAGTGAAAGGGGTCAAGCCAGTTCGGCCAGCTCCTGTGAAGGGTGATCCCTTCATTCATAAATTCCACCAGAATCTCATCTAGCTAGTGGATGTAATGGGCGGGTGTGTGGATTGCAGTGAAACTGACATGTAAACAAACCGGAGATTCCTACTGGGTTAGCCGAGGCAGAAGGGCCCAGGTGCAGTGAGTGAAAGGCAATTCCAGGTGTCTAGGCCTCAGTGACAGATCAACCAACGTACCTGGATTGTGACAGGCTTTGCTGTCCTGCCCACACACCCCAGCTCTACCAGTGCCCCTCAGTCCTGACACACAGCCCTCTGCTTTCCCAGTCCTTGGTTCCCTCCACAGCTGTGCTGATGTACCTCAGTCCAGTCATGTAATACCCCTACTATTCCTGGCCCCAAGCCACTTCCCAGCACTGCCAATAATCATAATAATAAGTTAAAACCCCCTCTTTCCTGGCTGACCTGCCCCAAACACAACGCTGACAAATAGTCAAATTTAGCCCTGCCCCTCTCACTCCCTTCCCCACACAGAGCTCTCTCAATGCACAAGAGCTGTGACTTGCAGCTCCACCCGCCCCAGTATTCCAGTCCTGGGTGTGCATGCACACAGTCCTGTTGGCACACTAGTCTGCAGCACTGGCCAAGGAGAGTACACCTGCACTGCGTTTTAACAGCCAGTCTCAGAGCCTGGGTCTGCAGACCTGGGCTCACAGGGCTCATGCTACGGCACTACAAACAGCATGTCAGGCTGGAGCTCGGGCTCTGAAGCCGGGGGAGGGGATGGGCTTCAGATCCTCAGCCCAAATATCTCTGCAGCTGTTTTCAGGGCTATAGCAGGAGCCCAATTCCTTAGATCCAGGCTCTAA
>NW_020700464.1:0-3794 GCF_002925995.2 Terrapene triunguis | reverse complement strand
TATCAATGCAGTAATTATTTGGCACTCATTCTTAAAGAATATTAAAATAACTAAAGCACAGGAGCTAAAACTTCAAAAAAAGCGGACCTCAACAAAACTTAGAGTACTGGTCAGTATGGTCCCATGCGAAGAATATCCAAGGGAAAAAAGAGTTGAGGAGAAATGGCAGTTTCTCGGGGAGACAATATTAAAGGCACAACTACAAACTATCCTGATGTGAAGGAAATATAGGAAGAATAGTAAGAGGCAATATGGCTCCGTTCAGAGCTCTTTAATGATCTAAAAATCAAAAAGGAATCATATAAAAAGTAGAAACCCAGACAAATTGCTAAAAGAATAGCACAAACATATAGAAACAAAATCAGAAAGGCTAAGTCACAAAATGAGTTACACCTAGGAAGAGATATCAGTTCAATAAGAGGAGGATAGTTAATAAATTAGGATCAAGAGAAAGATGGAGGAAAGTGTCAGTCTTTGTGAACTCCTGGAGGACTTGTGAGGTCCTAGAAGACTAAGAGAAAGGCAAACATACTACTTTAAAAAGGGAACAATGAGAACCTGGGGTATTATAGACCTGTCAGCCTAACTTTGATACGTGGAAAGATAATGGAACAATTATTAAACAATCAATTTGTAAGCACCTGGAAAATAATAGGTTTATAAGGAATAGCCGCATGGACTTTTTCAAGAACAAATCATGCTAATACCAGCCTAATTTCCTTCTTTGACAAAGTTACTGGGTTAGTGGATGGGGAGAAGCTGTAGATGTGATACATCTTGATTTTAATAAGTCTTTTGATACAGTCACACATAATATTCTCCTAAGCAAACCAGGGAAATGTGGTCTAGATGCACTTACTATAAGGTGGGAGCACACCTTACTCAAGACCATACTCAAGAAGTAGTTATGAAGGTTTGCTGTCAAATGGGGAAGGCATATCTAGTGGGGCCGGCAGGGGTCAGTCCTGAGTCCAGTACTATTAAATGTTTTCATTAATGACTTGGATAAAGGAGTGGACAGTATGCTTATAAAATTTGCAGATGACACCAAGCTTGGGAGGAGTTGCAAGCACTTTGAAGGACAGGATAAGAATTCAAAACAACCTTGACAATTTGGAGAAATGGTCTGAATTCAACAAGATGACATTCAATAAAGACAAGTGCAAAACATTTCACTTAAGAATGAAAAATCTAATATGCAACTACAAAATGGGAATTAACTGAATAGGCGATACTACTGCTAAAAGGGATCTGAGGATTATAGGGGAATCACAAATTAAATATGAGTCAACCATCTGATGCAGCTGCGAAAAAGACTAATATTCTGGGGTTTATTAACAGGAGTGTCCTATGTAAAACCTGGGACCTCATTGTCCCATTCAATGGGGCACTGGTGAGGCCTCAGCTAGAGTACTGTGTCCAGTCCTGGGCATCGCACTTTAGGAAAGATATGAGCAAATTGGAGAGAGTGGGATGAGAGCAACAAAAATAATAAAAGGTTTAGAAAACTTGACCTATGAGGAAATTTTTTTTTTTAAAATGGGCAAGTTTAGTCTTGAAAAAGAAGACTGAGGAAGAACCTGATAGTAGTCTTCAAATATGCTCAGAGCGGTTATAAAGAGGACAGTGATCAATTGTTCTCCATGTCCACTGTGGGTAGAACAAGAAGTAATGGGCTTAATCTGCAGCAATGAATATTTACGGTAGATATTAGGAGAAACTTTCTAACCATAAGGGTAGGTAAGCTCTGGAATAGGCTTCTAAGGGAGGTTGTGGAATCTCCATCATTGGAGATTTTTAAGAACAGATTGAACAAATACCTGTCAGGGATGGTCAAGATTTACCTGTCCCTGCTACAGCACAGTGTGCTAGAATTGATGACTTCTCAGGGTCCCTTCCAGCCCTAAATTTCTATGAGTCTATACTGCAACAACAATTACTGCTCAATCCCAAGCTACCACAGCAAACTTCTCTCACTGTACAAATGTAGATATAGATAGATTTGTTCTGATCCTTCCAACAATAAAAGGAAAAGCTACACTCCTTGCATAGCAAAACTGACACTATGTGAAAAGACGAGTAGATATTTGATGGATATAATGGGACATCATATATTTATACCACTAAAGATTTGGCTAGAACTCTTTTTCATTGTTAAAAACTTTAATTCTTATTTTTATGAGTAATCTAGTCATTATTATTATTTTAACATAGGACACACATCAAATTACAGTATGGAAAAGAGAAAAGAAAAACAAGTTCCCAACACAGAGAAAGACGTGCAATGAAGTAGGGACTGTATTTGCACTAGGTTTGCTAAAAGCTAAATAAATTATTTAAAAAAAAATACATTCTAAGCATATGAAGTAAAATGCTAGGAATGCATATTAAGGACATGGACTTCCACAGACATATAATTAATCAGAATTATGCATACAAGATAAGCAAGAATAGATCCCAAAGGACAGTATAGAGAAAAAAAAGACTAACTCTTGCATTAGGAGCTAAATGTTTTCAGCTATTTTTGAAAAATGCTGACATTGTCCTGGAAAAATCTGTCACACTTTAGTAAACAAATATTCTGAGTATGGTCTCGAATTTATATAATTGCCAGAAAAATTTATGGCTTACTGTAAAGATCTAGCCATTCATAGCATGCACAGCCTCGGGTTATTATTTGCTACTAATATGTATTGATAGTAGCAAGTTTTGTGTAATACTGTTCAATAAAGGAAATGAAGAAGTCTGCAGGAAATCATCACTATTTTGTATTATATTATTAGTACCACGTTTTAAGTCGAAAGAAATAGACATATTGTGCTCAATTCTATCCTGAGATACAGAACTCACATCGAAGCTCATGAGAGTTCTGCCTGAGTATCTAAAGGAGAAGTAGCTGCCATTATCTCATTGTTACGCTGTACTGAATTTAATATTGTTTAAAAACAATTAAACATGGCCTAAACATAAGACTCCTAGAAAGAATTATTCGATTAGCTTTGGAAGACATATCTTGCCAGCTAACACGTTGATAAAGAAAACTAACTCCACAGAGAGGCAAAACATGAAATTAGCTAACCTTTAATAACAACGGAAGAAGTACACAATACACTTCCTGCTTCATTGGACACTTTGCAGGTATATAAGCCAGCATCAGCCTGCCCTGCACTCTTAATTTGCAGAAGGATGTTGTTGTTTAGGAATGATATTTCACAATTAGGACTCTGATAGATCTCTTGATTGTTTTTATACCAAGCAACGGTCAGAGGCTGAGAACCAGAAACACGGCCCTCAAGTTTAAGGATGTTCCCTTCTGTTTCTTCTACTGTTTCAGATAGTTTCTTTGTAAAACTAGGTGGAATTTTTCGTTCTGAAAGAAATGAACATACTCCTTAAATTGTAAAATTAAAGTTTAAGATCAAACATTCAGTAGAATTCTTTTCAAGAAATACCTTTTATGACTATATGTTGTTAAAAACTGTTTGCATACCATTAAACAAGATTCTATTTTTTACAAAAAGTACACAGAGAGTAGCACTCTTAGAACAGCAAAACATGACACTGTTTAAATGGATGTAGAGTTTTACCAGTTACAAAGTAATTAAAATATCACTTATCTTATACTGCTTTTAAGAAAAATGCCTTTAATAAATGAGCAATTTACGTATAAACAAGGAACAAACTAGAATTTTCTATAAACCATTTAAGATGACAAAGTCTGTAAAGTTTTAAAGAAAAGAAGATTGAAGAAAACATTATCTCCACTCCTCAATTCAACCCTCACATTCCTTCTA
>NW_020700463.1:0-3549 GCF_002925995.2 Terrapene triunguis | reverse complement strand
GCATTCAGAATTGTCAAATGGGCTATGTTTTCTACATAACTGATCTGGTATTTTCCTCCAGTCCGTATCTCTTGGTTATTTTTTGCCCAAGTGACCTTAATTGGTTGTGTTCCTGATATGTGACATTCAAAGTCAGCACTATCCCCAGCAAAAGCATCCGTGGGTGCAATTGGGATGTCAAACAATGGAGGATTCTTCCCTTCTACAGGGTGAAAGAAACAGAAAAACACATATAGCTTTTAAAAGCTCAATTAGTTTAAAGCATATTGTTAAATAAATAAATGTCGCACCTATTGTTTTAAGTTGAGAATGGAAATTTTAAAATGACCTGGTGACGTTAAAGGGAAATTATTTAATAACCAACCAACCTGTAAGCACAAGCCTGGCACTGGAAGAAGCAGTTCCAATAGCATTGGAAGCTGTACAAGTGTATTGCCCAGCAAGGCTCTTGTCAGTCTGCAAAAACTGGAGAGTTGCTACATTATTTAAGAAGGAGGTTTGCACATTGTAGCTATCTCGGATATGTACGCCGTCTTTAGACCAGGATACTTCAATAGGTTCTGAGCCGGTGATTCCGCAATCAAATGTAACTGGTAAGCCAACAGTTTCATGAATGTCTCTCAAAGTTCGTGTGACTGAAGGAGGAAGTTTACGCTCTGCAAGGAAAGTATTGAACAACAAAAATTTTGGGAAGTTATCTAGCTTTGGTGAATTCTCCAATAAGCACTGCCTAAGAAGACACTGTATTGTGGTATAGATTGGGCAGATTTACAAGAAGATACACTGGAAGATCCAGTCATTATTTTCAACCAATTTACATAATAAAAAAAAATAAGAGGCCCACAAAGAATCAAGGAGATTATTTGTTAGATCATTTAGCTTGGGGGCTGGTGTTAAGGGAGAGCTCTGCCAGGATGTGGACTACCAGTCAATGTGGTTACAAAATTATACATGAGGATAGAAATTTGCCATAACATTTAATTTATAATCTCACACTTTCTGCATTGGGAAGAGCTGGAAGAATAACTTCATTCATGAATGCCCTATTCTGAAGGGGAAGAATCAGAAGCCTGTATCACTTAGAAAGAGCGTTGGTTAACTAAAGATTGGTATTAGGAATTAATTTCTAGCAGACTTTCACTGGTGGAAGGTAATCAATGCTGAGGGGATTCTAGACAGGGTTGGTCAGTTAGAGGAACGTAATGTTCCTAAGAAGACACTTTTCTTTACTGAAAAAAACAACCCTTTAGTTATGCAACCTTTTAAATGTGTTAACATGATTTATTCACCTTGAGCAGAAACCAAAGCTGATGAAGAAGCCTCTCCAACACTGTTTTCTGCTTTGCAGATATACTCCCCACTATCACCGCTATCCACCTGGCTGAAAACCAAAGTGGCAACATTGTTCTTAAAGTACATTTTAGAGGTAGGAGTTGCTCTTAGTTTTGTATCTCCTTTGTACCATGATACAATAATTTCTGGGGTGCCAGCAACTTGGCATTGTAATGATGCAGAATCCCCAACTGTCACCTGAACGGGTTCCAAGCGTGTAACAAAATAAGGTGGTTCTAAAGAACAAAGACACATCATTAGTACCAAAATTTAAATACCACGACTATTACTATAAAAAAGATCCCTTGTGGAATGAGGACACACCTAATACTGAGACTGCACAGTGACAATTATCTTGCCCAGAATCATTCTCAATGTGGCAAGTATACTGTCCCTGATCTTCTACTTTACTACTGGGAACTTCCAGTATGGCAGAGGTTTCTGTGGTAGTGATGCTGCATTTGGCAGAATGAGCTACTTCAACTCCATTTTTCTTCCACAAGACTGCAATCGGAGGGGTACCAGAGTATGTGCATTCCAGAATTAATGGTTTTCCTTTCTCCACATTGAGATTATTCAGTTTTTTCACAAATTTGGCTGGTTCTACAGTGAACAATACAAAGATAAAAGTTAAAAGTTGACACCAAGAGATTTTTTTAGAGGAACGTGTGAAATTTCAAGCCTGACAAACCTTTTACAAAGAGCTGTGTTGTGCAAGAAACTCTGCCAGCCTCATTTGTGACCAGACAGGTGTAGTCTCCACTTTGGAGTGGCTGTACGTCAAACAGCTCCAGTTCTGCAACTGAATTTTCCAAGGAGATGTTGCATCTATGTCCTGGTACTAGTTCAACGCTACCTCTAAACCATTTAACATCCAGTGGAGGGGTGCCTTGTAGGATACTGGTAAAGGTTATATTTTCCCCAGATAAAACTTGCAGGGGATCAGGTTTCTTCACGAAAGAAGGAGGTTCTAAAGACACACAGAAAAGACAAGTGCACTTTGATGAAGAGTAAAAGATTCCCATACGAAACACAGGCGATTAGACTCATATAAACAGACCCAAAAATGTAAGCAATCCACAAAGAAAGTAGTTTATATCTGGAAGCTCTGCCTTGTTCTAGATACTAACCTCTAACAGTCAAATATGAACTGCATTCATCCGATCCAGCTATATTGGTAGCTGTGCATGAGTAAGTTCCCATATCAAATTCCTCTAATGTGTTCACTTTCAAAGTGCAAGTATTGTCTGTGAGAGTCGTCTGATACTTGTCTCCACTAGTGATCTCATGTCCGTCATGGAACCAGGAAACAGAAATAGGTGGTGACCCAGACACTTTGCAATCCAGGACAACATGCGAACCCAAGAGACCACTGGCTTCTTTCAGCTTTCTCGTGAAAGAAGGAGGTAAAATGCGATCTGTATAGGATGAAACACAGCTATAAATATTACAACAGGTTGATGGTTCCCAGGCAGTTAGCAGAAACACCGCACTTTCCTTTGGCAGACCTACGTTTGCCTGGGAGAATCCAAAACAGGCCTACAATTCAACCCATTGAGGCCTGAGGTACTGAGAGAAGATAAGAACGAGTTGTCAACTCACCCCTTCTGAGGGTCACCTTTCTCCTTTTATTTTTCAATAATTCCTCATAAGGAGAAGAACAGTATTGCACCATCAGGGATGTGCAGACTCAATTGATGAGACTGACCCCAAGCAACAGCCTCATCTTTGTGACAGGTGAAAAATGTGATGAAGGCTTCAACCTACTTCCTCCCTCCATGATCTCCACAACACTAGCGGACCCACACAGGGTGCCTTAGGTCACATTAGCAGTGAGTCTTCCCAAAGTGGCAGCAGCCTGACATGATACCGAAGGAAGCAGCGTGTTGTGTAACGCCTTTTGAAGAAATGGTAAGAATCAAAGATAATTCACAAGTTAATCAACTAACCTGAAACACGCACTGAAGCTGTGCACCTGCTTTGACCAACACTGTTTTTCACCTCAAAAGTATACTCCCCACTGTCTTCTACTTTTGCATTGAGGATCTTGAGCCCAGACACTTTGTTGAAGAAGCTAATTTTGTATTTCTGATTAGTAGACAGCTCTTTCCCATTCTTAAACCACCTAGTGGTAAGCTCCGGTGTGCCGTCCACTGTGCATTCTAGAGTACAAGAGTCTCCAGAGGTGACTTTCATTGGGCCGGGCTTCTCTACAAT
>NW_020700462.1:0-4468 GCF_002925995.2 Terrapene triunguis | reverse complement strand
ACAATAAGAGATGGCTTTCATGCCATGGCACACTGGTAAGATATGTATCCTGTTTTCTGAGAAGTTTGTATTCACCTATCTGACTAAAGATAATATTTTTACTCTTTAACTGCAAATAAAGTGGAGAAATCATAGACAGAAAGACAGACAGACAGAAGTTCTGACCTTTCACTTTTAATGAGGTACTGGTGCTTGCACTACCCGCTGCATTGCGAGCTTCACAAATGTAGTCTCCACTGTCTTCCACACGGAGATTATGCATTTCAATGACTGCCATAGAATCAATGAAGGACATTCTGTATTTTTCACCATCATGGATTTCAGTTTCATCTTTGTACCAAGTGACCTTGATTTCTGGAGAGCCGCCTATTTTGCATTCATATCTAGTAAAATCATGCTGTTTTACAACTCTAGAGGAGTCTAGCTTTGTTATAATCCTTGGTGGTTCTATAAAACCAAAGAAAAGGGTAAACATGATGATACACTAAATTGCACTGATCCATTAAATGCTTAAATGAATGAACTATCTAATCAAAAGCACAGACTTTGGGGTGTGGTGAGTGGTAGAAATATCTACAAAATGTGAATTTACACTAGCCAGTGATATACGTGGTGGCAGCATGATAAGAATGAACACATAGCTTGAAAAGGAAAGTATTTTAGAAAACAATCAAGAAAGAAAATTGTGTTGTAAATGCAAACAAAGACAAGAAATCTGAGACTTGTATTGAATATCTCCCTCCTGTCTTAATGGCTTTTCCATTTCTATACCACTGAGATTTTGCATTTGGGATAGAGAACTGACAAATCAGAGGGCATGTGCGTCCTTCCTTGAAAGCAGAATCACTTAAGATTCCGTTAAACTGCAGGGTCTATTAGCAGGTTAAATATATATATATATATTAGTAGGCATCAGATAGTATTAAATTAAGAGTGTAAATTACTTTCAAATAGAAACTTTAAAAATACACTTACCAATCACAGTTAGCTTTGCACTAGCAATATGTGGACCACAGACAACTCTGAAATTCCCCTGATCTGCAGGTTGGCAGTTCCTGATTCTGAGTATGTGCCGATCACCTTTAATTTTTATTTCATACTTGTTACTAGAATCCAATTTTTGAGTTCCTTTGTACCAGGAGAGTTTGATTTCTGGATAATTAATCTTAATTTCACATTCAAATATAGCATCCTCATCTGCTAAAACGGTCTGGTTTTCAAGATCCCTGATGAGAGTGATGGGCTGAAAAATATTAATTTAAAAGGTTCAGTCTTCATTCCAAGATCACACTTCCTATTATGTGATTAAATATTTTACTATCAAGTCAAAGCCATCATGTCACCTCTGTCTGTGTGAGTCTTTGCTGAATAAATGATACAAGTTCGTCAAATTCCTGTTCTTCTTTGCGAGCTCTCTCTGTTACCTCAATTTCCTGTGGAAAGACATGACATGGTTTAACATGAAGTAACACTATTGGGAAATAGCTAGGATCCATCCTGCCCCCCCCACAACAAGTCTGGAGAGTTGTGTGTCTCTCTAACTGAACCTTCTGCAAACCCATAGCTCACTTTAACTTCCTCACCAGCCCATCTTACAGGTTCCATGTCACCAAGATCCTCTGGACAAAAAGATGGGGACAGGACTTACTTGGACAAAAGGGTCACTGTTGGTAGCGGCACTGTCTCACCCAGTGCTTGAGCATGCTGGGAGTTCAGAGAGTGAGACACGATAGGATTGGAATCTGAATCTCTTATGCATACAGCAATGTCACAGCTAGGACATCAAGCCTGTTGTCAGAAACCATGTTACTCTTAACATTCCCAATGCCACAGTCTGACTAGGTCTTACCAATCTATGACTTTCTTCCTCTTGGCTTTGCTTTAGCAGCTCAAAGGCTTGCAGGAGGCCACGGAAATCTGTAATTCCATACATGCGAGCATACTTCTCATATTCTTTAGGATCAACATTTTTGAGAAGTTCCATGATATCAATGGGCTTCTCTTCCTCCTCTTCCTTCTTTTTGGTTGGAGTACTATTTAAGTAAGGGGATTAATTAGAAAACATGCACAATATTTCTCCTTTCTAAGAGATCCTTTGGGAAACCAAGTCTGCTTAAAATTGTTTGGTATAGAGCGAGCCTTTAGGTTAGTGCTGGAGGGGCCTTATCCTACAAACTATTAGGCACATACGTGCTCGCTACTCATGACTCAAGGGGATTCTTAGCTTACTGAAAGACTATTGGTATGAGTAAGTCTTGATGGGATCAAGGCCAATATATAATTGGTGTCAACCTGTTCAATACATTGTGAATACTAATAATTACATCTTGATCAGAGATACAATTAAAGTATCCCCCACTGTAGAGATTATGGACAAATCTAGAAAAGATTCTTATGCCTACCTCTTCAGTTTTGCTCTTAGATCTCCTTCAATTACTTCTTGCCTTCGTTCTTCAACTTGTAGGTTGGCACTGCTCTCAATTTCACCATGTTCATTAAAAGCTACACATCTGTACATTCCAGAATCGGTTTTTGTTGCATCCTTTATTTCTAGTTTGGCTTCATCTTCCCTCTGCTGGATGATAATACGACCTCCCTGGTTGAGTTGTCTCCACTTTCCCTTAGTCCATTTAACATTTGGGATTGGATCACCTCCAACTTTAGCAATAAACGTTGCAACACTCTCTATAGAAAAATACAAAATCAAGAAGCTCATCTTTCACATGTCTAAGACAGCAGGATATATCATCATACAACTAATACAACAAATAGAGAAGATGACATATTTTTGGAAGAACGAGCTTACTTTCCATAACTTTGAGATTCTGAGGCTCTGAGATAAAATACAGCTTTCCATCCACTGGTGTTTTCTTAGCTGCTGGTGCAGCTGCTGGTTTTTCTGGAAAATAGGTTTAAGGAGGGTTTAATAGAACAGCTCACTTTCAGGCATAACAACTTTTTTCAATCCCCTGAATGGGAATATTTTTTATTGTAGCTGAATCCATTTACTAAAGCAGCATATGCGGTGCATGTGTGAAAGAAAAAATGCCAAGTACTTTTTGATGACTTTCAATAAGTTGTCATCTGATATCCTAAGATGGAAGCAGACACTGTAGGGCTTATTCTTATCTCTGTCACACCATGTAAAATTTACATAGAAGTAAACATCATCAGAATCAGATTTTAGGATTTTCAAAAATGGATTACTTTAATTTAGGCTCTTAAATCCACAGTTTGGCACATAAATAAGTGGCCTGATTTTCAAAATTTCTCATCAGCTATTACCCAGCAGCTTCCACACAGTACAGTACCAAGGGGCTTCTCTTTGGTACCCATTTCTTAAAGACCTGGCCTACAAGGTGTCTTAGTTTTAGCTAGAAGATTAAAGTGTCTGAGCAACTTCTAGGCCCATTGCTGCCTCTGTTCTAGAGGTGATGCTACCTTAATATGTTAATGACTGTGAAGAGCTCAGATGCAATAATGATGGGGGGATAAATATTTGAGAGAGAGAGAGAGTCTCATCCCCAAACTGTATTAACTTCAATTTAGTGAGGGTTCTGTCTGGGTTGAAGCTGAGATAGCCCAGCCCAATTAATTGCACTGCTGCCTCTGAGCTGGGCAAAGAATTCTTTCTTAATGTGCTTCTTCCTTACTCTACTATCTTTCTGGCTGGCTCACACCAGACTTTGCTGTGTCTCATGGTGCCACATAGGCATGGAGCACTCTCACTGACAATATACCAAATTATCTTAGTAATGTCCTACAAGACATAGCTAATCCCTCATCTTCCCCATGGAGCATGCATGCTCTGGAGACTGAAGCCCACTCTGTCAGCTTGGTTTTGCCTCAAACCCTTTGTTTTGTCTGCAAGGTTAAATTCTAAACCCTCAGGGTGCAGATCTACTGTTCATTTGACACAGGCCTCCTAATGTATATTTTGCATATTTATGGTGTTATATTAATTATCATTAAATATAATGCTACAATAAGGCCAGTATTTCAGATTATGTAATATTTTATGAAGTAACAAAGACACTGGTTATTTTCTATTTGGTTATGAACCACTTAATTCACAGAAAAGATGTGATCATTGTAGTTTTGGTTTAAATTGCCATCACAAGACGTGATTTCTCTCTTTTACTATACCTTTCACTGTCACTTTTGACTTGCAAGAGTCACTTCCAGCTACATTTATAGCTTTGCACACATATTCGCCTGCATCAGTTTTAGTAACTGCTGTGAGTTCCAAAAGAGCTGTTCCATTAGCAAAGCTAAAGTTGCATTTATCTGAAGCTTTTATTTCTCTCCCAGCCTTCAGCCACTGAATCCTGATTGGCTGTGATCCCTGGACGTGGCAGCTGAGCTGCAAAATATCTCCTTCTGCTATTGTCACTGGTCTAAGAGGTTGGTCAACCACTGGTGGCTTTTGTGGTTCTGGAATTGGAAAATATTTTAGTAAATAATCAAG
>NW_020700461.1:0-9487 GCF_002925995.2 Terrapene triunguis | reverse complement strand
AAAGACACGAGTCACAATAAGAGATGGCTCCCATGTCATAGCACCCTGGTAAAATCCGTACCCTGTGTTCTCAGAAGGCAGCACTCGCCTATCTGACTGAAGAGAAGATTTATTAACCTTCCACAGCAGATTAAAAGAAGGAACCGACAAAAAAGGGAGGAGTGGGGTTCTGACCTTTCACTTTCAATGAAGTACTGGTGTTTGCAGTGCCCGCTGCATTGCGAGCTTCACAAGTGTAGTCTCCACTGTCTTCCACACTGAGATTGTGCATTTCAATGACTGCCACGGCGTCAACGAAGGACATTCTGTATTTTTTGCTGTCGCGGATTTCAGCTTCGTCTTTGTACCAGGTGACTTTGATTTCTGGAGACCCGCCTATTTTGCATTCATATGTAGTGGAATCATGCTGTTTCACAACTCTAGAGGAGTCTAGCTTCTTAATAAACCTTGGTGGTTCTATGAAACCAAAGGACAAGAGTAAACAAGATGATTCACTAAACTGCAGATTCTTTAAAATGAAAATCTAACCGACAGTGTACACTTTTTTGGGTTTTGGGGCAAGAGTAGAAATATCTACAAAACGTGAATTTACACTAGCCGGTGATATATCTGGTGGCAGCATGACAGAAAGGAACACACAGCATACATAACAAACAAAAGCAAGGGAGTTTCTTTGTATGTCTTTGCCAATGGTCTGTATTACATGTAGAATGATTTCCCAAGTTCCTTGCAAAGATTTGGACATTTATTTTGCAGAAAGATTATTGTTTACTAAATTGCCATATATATAACTTACAAGAGCATTTAGATATAAGAATTACCCTCACTACAATTCAATAGTTTATATATCATGTGCCCAGATTTTCACATAGGTCTGCACACAAAACTCTATATATATTGACATGATTCACTGAAATATTCAACTCTTACTGTGGGTGACAGTGTCTTAAAATGCCAAACTTACAGCCGAAATTTGCTCTTTGGAAGTTTCCATACTAGATTTCAGCTGATTTGTGACCTTGACCATGACAGAAATGTATCTTGAATTCTGTCCATGTTATATGTATGGAAGAGAATTATATATATATATAATTTAGTGTATAGATACCTGGTGTGTATGTGTATGCTGTGTAGCTTAGTCCTAGAGTATATGTATATGGCTAAAGTCTGTTTCCTGATCGACCTTTTGGGCAAAAGTATGTTTGCTATGTATAAAGTCTGTGTTTAAGCTTTTTACATTTACCAATGTTTAGCACATGCGGCATGTAAATACCTTGCAACTCCGGCTACAACAGGGCCATGTGAACACCTGTTCCCACTTTCATGTGACATTGTAAATAAGAAGCAGGCAGCATTATCTCCCTTAACTGTAAACAAACTTGTTTGTCTTAGTGATTGGCCAAACAAGACGTAGGACTGAGTGGACTTGTAGTCTCTGAAGTTTTACATTGTTTTGTTTTTGAGTGCAGTTATGTGAAAAAAATAATTCTACATTTGTAGAGGTGGACTTTCACAATAAAGAGATAGCACTACATTACTTCTAAGGGTACGTCTACACTACCCGCCGGATCGGCGGGTAGTGATCGATCTATTGGGGATCGATTTATCACGTCTAGTGTAGACGCGATAAAATCGATCCACGATCGCTCTGCCATTGACTCCGGAACTCCACCGTGGTGAGAGGTGGAAGTGGAGTCGACGGGGGAGCGGCAGCGGTTGACTCGCCGACGTCCTCATGGCCAGGTAAATTGACCTAAGATACGCCGACTTCAGCTATGCTATTCGCGTAGCTGAAGTTGCGCATCTTAAGTCGATCCCCCCCCAGTGTAGACCTAGCCTGACACAGTATTTCTCAAACTTTTGTATTGGTGACCCCTTTCACACAGCAAACCTATGAGTGCGACCCCCCTTATAAATTAAAAACACTTTTTTTGTATTTAACACTGTTATAAATGCTGGAAGCATTGCAGAGTTTGGGGGTGGAGGCTGACAGGTCGTGACCCCCCCATGTAATAATCTCATGACCCCCTGAAGGGTCCCAACCCCCAGTTTGAGAACCCCTGTTCTAAGAGGTGAATTGAAAAGTACTATTTCTTTTATCTTTTTTACAGTGCAAATATTTGTAATAAAAATAATATAAAGTGAGCACTGCACACTTTGCATTCTGTGTTGTAATCATAGACATGCACACAGGGTGTGCCGGGTGTGCCCAGGCACACCCTAATGCAGGGGTGGGAAAATGGCCCCACTCTCACAGCGTGGCAAGCCGCGGGGTCTGCGCTCCTGGGCCAGAGCGCCCGGCCGAGCACAGCAAGTCACCAGCTCCTCCCCTGCCTTCCCCCCCTCCCCTGGAGCCATGCCGCTGTGCACGCAGCACTCTGGGTGTCAGGGCTGCGTGCTCCCGCGGGGCAGTGTTTGGCTCCGCAGGGAGGCAGACAGGCTCCCCACTCATCCGGAGCCATACCGCCGCGCAGGCAGCATTCAAAGGGGCAGGGCTGCTCGCTCCTGCGGGGCAGCGTGTCTGGCTCTGCACGGAGCCAAACATGCTGCTAGGAGCCTTGTGGTAAGGGGTACGGGTCTGGGTGGGATTGGATAAGGGGTGGGGGCAGTCAGGGGACAGGGAGCAGGGTGGGCTGGATGGGGGTGGGATCCTGGGAGGGGTGGTTAGGGGCGGGGGGTCTCTGGAGGGGGCAGTCAGGGAGCAGAGGGGTTGGATGGGGCATGGGAGTCCCGGGGTCTGTCAAGGGGCAGGGGGTGGATAGGGGTCAGGGCAGTCAGGGGACAGGGAGCAAGGATGGTCCTGGGAGGGGGAAGTTAGCGTGGGGGGTCTCTGGAGGGGGTGGTCAGGGGACAAGGAGCTGGGGGGGTTGGATGAGTTGGGAGTTCTGGGAGGCGGGCTGTCAGGAGGCAAGGGTATGGAGAGGGGTTGGGGCAGGCAAGGAGCAGGGGGAGTTGTATGGGTTGGGAGTTCTGGGGGTCCTGTCAGGGGGCGGTTGGATAGGCGTGGGAGTCCCGGGGGTCTGTCTGGGGGCGGGGGTGTGGATAAGGGTCGGGGCAGTCAGGGGACAGGTAGGGGGGTAGGGTCCTGGGGGGCAGTCAGAGGACAAGGAGCAGGGAGGCTTAGATAGGGGGTGGAGTCCTGGGGGGCAGTTAGGGGCAGGCGTCCCAGGAGGGGGTAGTCAGGAGACAAAGAGCAGGAGGGGATGGAGGTTCTGAAGGGGGCAGTCAGTGGGCGGGAAGTAGGAGGGAGTGGATGGGGGCGGGGCTAGGGCAGGGCTCCCTGGGTGCACACCCTAATGAAATGTGCTGTGCACGCCTATGGTTTTAATTGAAATCAGTATATTTGAAAATGTAGAAAAACATCCAAAATATTTATAATAAATTTAAAATGGTATTCTATTATTGTTTAACAGTGCGGCTAAAACTGCGATTAATCAGGGCTATTTTTAAAAAACCAAGTTAATTTCTTATGTGTTAATCGCTTCAGTTAACTGCAATTAATTAACAACCCTACAAATAAGTACATGTTAATGCTATCTACAATTATCTTTAAGGAAAAAAATGGCACACTTTTTAAAGAGGCTTAGCCTACACTCATCCTGTTAAAGGATCAATGGGAATTACAGAGCCAGAACAACTGTTATAAACCCAAAGGCCCTGCCCACATGAAGGAAATCGCAATGGTGAAAATTCCTAATATACCGGTGTAGTTTACACCAGGGTAGATTAGTCCGATCATAAATGTAGAGATACGTAGGTTGAAGAATCCACATACTATACTATGAGCAGCGTGCTGGTGGGGAAAAAATGTTTGTCTCCCAGACTACTGTCAGCTTCTCAAATGTTCATATTCTAATAGGCTCTTGGTGTGGGTGAGGAAAATTTGCATTTAGAAGGTTAAAGGGTTTTGCTCAGGAATCGCGTCAGCGATCAAGATGCAATATGATTCAATCCTAAAATAACCAACAGGGTGAAAAATTCTGCTGTCAAAATCCTGGACAATGTATTTGCTCTACCTCATCAGGTAGATTGAACGCTTTCAGTTTTGCGCCCTTTGAAAGATAAAAGAAGAAGCTCGGCATTGTTTTGTGTCTCTAACAAGGTAAAACGCTTGGCAAGAAGACGACAAAGCATTGCGTTCTTAAATACCTTTCACACTTAGCTGAGCTGCGCAAGAATCCTTTCCAGCATCGTTGCTCGCAGAACAAGTGTACAGTCCGGAGTCTCCTTTGCCTACTTTTAGAACTGTCAAGCTGGCTGTGTTTTCCACCAGGGTGATCTTGTAGTTGCCCCCAGGACGGATATCTCTGTTATCTTTTGCCCAAGTGACTTTTAGTGGCGCCGATCCGGTGACGTGGCATTTAAAGGAACCACTTGCTCCAAGAGCCACCTCAATGGGTTCTGGTTTCACATCAAAGACAGGAGGTCTCAGATGCTCTAAAAATGGAAAGAAACAACATAACTCTCACAGCTGCTGCTTCACCGCCGCGCAATCGGACCGTTTGGCATTCCACAACAACGCAGTGTCTTCTGTTTGTTTAAAGCCAATGGCCGGGACAAGATTTAGCAGCTACCAACCTGTGAGGAGGAGCTTGGCACTGGAAGAAGCAGTCCCAAGAGCATTGTGAGCTGAGCACGAGTATTGGCCACAGTGAGCCATGTCGGTCTGCAAGATCTGAAGAGTTGCTACGTTATTTAAGAATGTTGTTTGCATGTTATCATCATCGTGTAATAGCACCCCATCCTTATGCCAGGACACCTGAATAGGTTCCGAGCCATTTATGCGACAATCAAAGGTAACGGGGGAACCAACAGTCTCCTGAATGTCTTTTAGTTTCTTTGCAAAGGTCGGTGGAAACTTACGGTCTGCAAGAAAATAAGTAGGAAATAAGGCATCCTGCCAACCTGCAGACAATTTGCATTTACGATAAGCCTGTTACTATAAAGAGTCATTACTGAAATATTTGAAATGAAACCATCACCTTTAATAGTGAGCAGAGCTGTGGAAGAAGCAAAGCCAACACTGTTTTCTGCTTTGCAGACGTATTCTCCAAGGTCACTGCTCTCCACACGGCTGAAAGTTAGCGTGGCCACATTATTTTTGAAGTACATTTTATAAGTAGGAGTCGATTTTAGTTTTGTATCTTCTTTGTACCAGGAGACTTTGATTTCCGGCGTCCCAGCAATTTGGCACTGAAAAGATGCGGACTTCCCGACTGTCACCTCTACACGTTCCAAGTGTGTAACAAAATAAGGCGGTTCTAAAGCACAAATGATCGCAATCAGCATCACAGAAAAGAGAGCAAATCTTACACTGACCATTATTATTACAAGAGTGGTTAAGGAATCGGAGATAGCAACACACCTAGGATTGATATTTGGCCTTGGCAAATATCTGCTCCGGCATCATTGGCAACCTCGCAAGTGTATTCCCCTTCATCGTCTTTTGTACTGTTAAGAATTTCCAGTATGCCCGATTTTTCGGTAGTTGTCATACTACATCTCGGGGACTGTGTTATGTGAAAGCCATTCTTCTTCCATGTTACTGAAATAGGAGGAGTTCCTTTGTATGTGCTTTCCAGAAGGATGGATTTCCCTTGCTCTACACTGGAATCACTTAATTTCTTCACAAATGTTGCTGGCTCTATAGCAACAAATAGGAAGGGAAAAGTCAAATAGAAGAAGGGGGAAGTAACAAGATGTTCACGAATATGTGTGCGTACACACACACACACACACACACACACAAATAAATAAACTCTATCAACAATAACAACAGTCAAAACACACCTTTCACAAAAAGATGAGTGGTACAAGACACGCTGCCAGCGTCATTAGTGACTCGACAGGTGTAATCTCCACTGTGGAGTGGTTCTACTTCATACAATTCCAGTTCTGCAACTGTATCCTCCAAAGAAATGTTGCAGGTACTATCTGACACAAGTTCTCTGATGCCTCTAAACCAGTTAACTTTGAACGGGGCCGTTCCATTTATGAGACTCGTGAATGTTACACTCATCCCAGGTAGAACTTCCACGGGATCGGGTGTCTTCGCAAATGAGGGTGGTTCTAGACATACATAAAGAAGTTTAGACACATACACAAATTAGTGTGATCGTTACGTTTGAAGATGAAAACCAAATCAGAGTTTGGCTGAAGATTTATAGGCGCGCTGAAAATTGCCCAGGAAGAAATAGCAGCAAATGGAGGAAGCATTTTGCCTAAGGCACCTTGGCCCTCTTTTACTGACCTTGTACAATCAAAAAGGCGCTGCATTCATCAGAGCCAGCGGCATTTGCCGCGGCACAGGTGTAAGGTCCGGTATCTGACGAGTCCAGTGCATTCAGTTTCAAACCACAGACGTCGTCTGAAAATGAAACTTCATATTTGTCTCCACTAACAATCTCATTTCCATCTTGGAACCAGGCAACTGAAATGGGTGGTGATCCAGAAACTTTGCACTCCAGCAGCGCTGAGGAACCCAGCACCCCGCATGTTTCCTTTAACTTCCTTGTGAAAAAAGGAGGGACAATGCGATCTGCGTAGAAAAAGGCGACAAAACCACGTTTGAAACAAAAATTAAAGAGGGAAAGATCAGTTAAAAGAAAAGACAGCATTAAATGACAAAGGTACTAGCCAGCTAACCTGAAACATCAACCGAGGATGTACAGCTACTTTCACCAACTTCGTTTTTCACTTCAAATGTATACAGTCCTCTGTCTCCCGCCTCCGCAGAAAGAACTTTCAACGTAGCTACTTTGTTGGAAAAGGTGATTTGATATTTGCGGCCACTCTGTAGTTCTCTTCCATCCTTAGACCACTTTGTAATAAGTTCTGGTGTTCCACCCACTGTGCACTCTAATGTAAAAGAATCCCCAGCCGTAACTGACATCGGTTCTGGCTTCTCTAAAATGACTGCTGGTTCTGAAAGAAAAGAAAAACCGTCTAATCGGTTAAATCTAATTGTAAAGTCGAGAGAACAGAACAGGAAAATATTTAGTAAACATGTATCATGATTATAAGAGAGAAACGCAATAGATTAATAAATTCTTAACTCTAACAAGAATGTTAAATCTACAAGCAAATAATGATCAGCAATGTATGTTGATACATACAAGTCTGTTTTCCGGGAATACTAATTGTACACAGTTTGGGAAAATAAAAATAGTACTAAAAGAGTATTTTTTCCCAAGCATGCACGAAGAAATCTGTAAGTATGCTATCTTCTTTCAACGCAGTAGTTATATTTGCACTCCTTCTTAAAGAGAATTAAAATTAAAGCACAACTGCCATTCTGCAAAAATTGTTTAAACAGCTTTTAAAAGATATAATACGCAATATACTACCAAAGCTACCGCTAAACCCTATGCTACCACAGCACACTGCCCCAGCTGTGCAAATTTAGGTAGAGATGGTTTTGTTCTGATCCTTCCAACAGTGAAGGAAAAGCTGCACATCTTGCGTAGCAAAACTGCGACTCCATGAAAAGAAATTGAGTAGAGATTTGATGGATATTATGGGACGTCACATTTTTATATCTCTAAAGATTCAACCGGTTCTGTTTTTACAATGTTAATTCATAGTTCACACCAGATGCCACTGTTTACATCATCGGTCATCATCAGGGCCGGCTCCAGCATTTCTGCCGCCCCAAGCAAAAAAAAAAAAAGCCGCGATCGGCGGCGGCAGTTCAGCGGCAGGTCCTTTGCTCCTAGAGGGAGTGAGGGACCTGCCGCCCCCGAATTGCCGCAGGTGCCGCCCCTCTCCCTTGGCCGCCCCAAGCACCTGTGGAGCGTAGGGGCTTAATCCATTTTTACGAATAATGTAGTCTTTACTATTACTTTAACGTATGACACACGTCATATTACAGTAGGCGGAAGAGAAAAACAAATGCTAAAGAAAGAGAAAGATAGGCAATGAAGTAGACAATGTGTTTGCACTAGGCTTGCTAAGAGCTAGATTATGATAAATAATTAACAAAATACGTTCTAAGCATATTATGTAATATGCTAGGAATGCCTATTGAGGGTATCGACTTCCACAGACATACGGTTAATCAGAATAATGTATGCAATATAAGCAAGAATAGATCCCAAAGGATAGTATGCAAAAAGTAATAAAATAAAATAATATAAAATAAAAAATAATTATGTGACTCTTGCATTAGTAGCTAAAGAGTTTTCAGCTGTTTTTGAAAAATGCTGATGTTGTCCTGTAAAACTCTGTCACACTTTAGTGAGCAAATATTACCGGTACGGTTCTGAACTTGTTAAATTGGCAGGAAAATTAATGGCTTATTGTCGAGATCTAGCCACGCATAACATGCACAGCGTCGGGTTATTTGCTATGAATACGTATTGAAAGCAGCAAGGTTTGTATAAAACCGTTCGATAAACGAAATGTAGAAATCTGCAGGAAATATTAGTACGGCATTCTAATTAGTAGAAAGTAATAGATATATTGTGCTCAATTCTCTCCTGAGATACAGAACTCAAATTGAAGTTCATGAGTTCTCCCTGAGTATCTAAAGGAGAAGTAGCTGCCGTTATCTCATTGTGTATGCTGTACTGAATTTAATATTGTTCACACACAATTATATATGGCCTAAAAATAAGACTCAGTGAGAAATATTTGATTAGCTATGGAAGACGTATATTGACAGCTAACATGCTGATAAAAAAACCAAAAACCTAACACCACAGAGAAGCAAAACATGAAATTAACTAACCTTTAATAACAACGGAAGAAGTACACAATACACTTCCTGCTTCATTGGATACTTTGCAGGTATATAAGCCAGCATCAGCCTGCTCTGCGCTCTTAATTTGCAGAAGTATGGTGTTGTTCAAGAAAGATATTTCACAACTGGGACTCTGATAGATCTCTTGATTGTTTTTATACCAAGCAACGGTCAGAGGCTGAGAACCAGAAACACGGCCCTCAAGTTTAAGGGTGTTCCCTTCAGTTTCTTCTACCGTTTCAGATAGTTTCTTTGTAAAACTAGGTGGAATTTTTCGTTCTGCAAGAATGAACATACTCTTTACATTCTAAAAATAAATGTTAAAATAAAAAAAGACTTTTCAAGAAATACATTTATGACGCTATGTTGTTTAAAAAACTGCTTACATTTTAAAAGGGGCTCTATTATTTACAAAAAGTACACAGAGGACACCACTCTTTGAACAGCAAAACACCACACTGTGTAAATAGATGTGGAGTTTTATTAGTTATGAAAAATTTCCTTTTTTAAAGAAATCCGGACTTTAGGTATAAGCAACAAGAAACAAACCAGAATTTTGTATTAATCATTTAGAATGGCAAAGTCTGCAAAGTTGCAAAGAAAATAAGATTAAAGAAAACATTATCTCCACTCCTCAATTCTCCCTAAACCTTCCTTCAAAAATCTTTCGGTCCCTCCTGATAAATCCTTTAAAATACACATTCCTAATCCACAGATTCAGAAGATGGTCTCCAATTTATATCACAA
>NW_020700460.1:1208-2978 GCF_002925995.2 Terrapene triunguis | reverse complement strand
TTTAGTTTGTTTATTTGTCTTGGCTATCAAAAACAGTAGCTTCCATTTGTCACACAGGGACTAATGGAAAACCACCTTGCTTCAGAAAGCTGCAGTATCTTCTTGTGGTCTGTAAGTCATAGAAAGTCTGAATGAGAGGGTATCTAGGGTTGGGGGCTGATGGGTGATGCTGAAAGAGGTCAGGTGATGGTCAGATAGAGGGAACTCAGCAATGGAGAGAGCAGTGCTTGGTGATGGAGAGATAATACATTAGGTGTGAGGAATTTCTGAGACAGTGAACTTCCACAATGCTGAGCTCAGCCAAACCGGGACAGAGAACGCTTGATTAATGAGGAGATATCCTTTCCCCCTCTTGTCAGACAGGATTAAAGTCAATGGCCCATGGTGATCACATTCTGCAGATGTATTTGACCACTTTGTCACGAAGCTCTTTGGTTTTGACCCCATAAATGATAGGGTTGAGCATGGGGGGGATGAGAAAATAGAGGTTGGCCAAGATGATGTGAACATGGGGAGCGATGCCCTGACCGAACTCATATGTCAGGCTAGAGAAGAGCAAGGGAGTATAAGATGTCAGCATCACACAGATGTGGGCTGTGCAGGTGTTGAAGGCTTTCTGGTGGGCTTCCTTATGGGAGATTCTGAAGACTGCCTTAATGATCAGACCATAAGACAGGGCAATGAGTGTCAGGTCTAACCCCATGATTACAAACAATATCAGCAAGCGGTATGTCCTGTTGACTGTGATGTCCCCGCAAGACATCTTCGCCACAGCTATGTGGTCACAGTGCGTGTGGGGGATAATGCGGTTCGCACAGAATGGCTGCCTGCTCAGGAGCAGGGGCGCAGGCAAAACGAAGACAACAGCTCTTATCATACCCACTAGTCCTAGCTTAGCTATCCGTGTGTTGGTGAGGATGGTGGTGTATCTCAGGGGGTTACATATGGCAACGTAGCGATCGAAGACCATTGTCACAAGGACGGCTGAGTGCATAACAGAAATCGCATGAAGGAAGAACATCTGGGTGAGGCAGCCACCCACAGTAATCCCTTTCCAATTGAGCCAAAATATACACAGGGCTTTTGGCATGACAGACGTAGACGTGACAAGGTCTGTGAGCGCCAGCATGCAGAGCAGCAGGTACATCGGCTTGTGCAGGGACTTCTCTTTCCCTACAACAAACAAAACTGTGAAATTTCCCAACAGGCCCATAATGTAGAACATAGACAAAGGGATGGAAATCAGGACATGGGCAGCTTCCAGGCCAGGGATGCCCATTAGGATGAATGTTGAAGGGTCAGAGGGGGTGAAGTTGAAAGATGCCATGAGGTGGTCAATGCGTCGATCGGGCTCAGAAATGCTCCAGGTGTCTGCGAAGGGATAGAAACACAGTGATTGGGATTACACATGTTGTAACAAGTAGTACAGTAAATAGTTCATAGTTATCAACAATCTAGAAAGGGGCGCAAACAGTGAGGTGGCAACATTTACAGATGGCACCAGATTATTGAGGTCATAGTCAAGTCCAGAGAAGTTCTCAGAAGGAACTAACCAAGCCAGGTGAATGAGCAGGATGATGGCAGATGAACTTCGATGTCAATAACTGCAACATGTATGCCCATTGAGGGAAAAACTTCAACTCCTCAAATGTCTTACAAGGCTCTAATTTAACTATATGAACTCAGGAGAGAGATCTGGACATCACAGTACACAAACCTGTGAAAGTATCAGACGGGTAGCCGTGTTAGTCTGAATCTGTAAAAAGCAAC
>NW_020700460.1:0-1108 GCF_002925995.2 Terrapene triunguis | reverse complement strand
CAGAAGTATTGGGAGCATAAGCTTTCGTGGGTAAGAACCTCACTTCTCTGGAAATTACTTGCATCTGAAGAAGTGAGGTTCTTACCCATGAAAGCTTATGCTCCCAATACTTCTGTTAGTCTTAAAGGTGCCACAGGACCCGCTGTTGCTTTTTACAAACCTGTGAAACTTTACTCACGGTGCATGCATGGTCAGAAACTACTGTAGGATTCCCCATCACATTTCTCCTGGATTCCAACATTTTCCTTAAATATTGTGCCATGAGATCAGTCACTCTGTTTCACTCTCCTCTAGGCTTCTCTGTGTAATATTGAGCTCCCTTCTCACAGGATAAGGCAGAACTAGAGGAGTTCAGGGAAGGGCAACGAGAATGATCAAGGGTCCAGGGAAACTCTCATACGGAGAGATATTGAAAAGACTGGGATTATTACCTTGGAAAGGAGATGAATAGGAGGGCATATGAGAAAAATCTATAAAATACTGACTGGTAGAGAGAAGATCAGGAATGTGTTCTCCCTGTCCCATAACACACAATCAAGAGGACATTCAATTACACTGAAACATGGCGAATTCAAAACTTGATAAAAAAGAGTGCTTTCGTCATTCCATGCTTAATTAGACTGAGGAACTCATGGCCACAAGACGTAGTTGAGGCCATGAGCTAAGCAAGAATCAGGAAGGGTTTGGACATTTACATGGATAGTGAGACTATCCAGTTAGAATAGTTACAGCTAAATAAATATTTTGGAAAGCCTATCTGCCCATGTGTTTCAGGGCATAAGCGAATCTCTAGCTTTTAGGCATTAGGGTGACACCCTCATGATGGTCACGTCATCCCCCCCATCCACACAGTGCTGGGTTTCTTACACCTTCTTCTGTAGCATCTGGGGCTGCCACTGTCAGAGAGAGGACTCTGGACTAGATGGACCATAGATCTGATCTACCATGCAATTCCCATGTTGGAAAGGAGCCAACTTTTCCCCATAAAAACATATATTATCATGGTGAGAGATGACTTTGTGCTGAACAGAATGGTCATGAAGGGCACAGAGGTCTTGGTATGTAGGGCTACAGGCCTGTACCTCTCTCACTTCCCTTGTTTCTTTTG
>NW_020700459.1:0-4331 GCF_002925995.2 Terrapene triunguis | reverse complement strand
AATAGAAAGAGGGCCCCAGCATGGACTGATCGGGAAGTCTTGGATCTCATCGCAGTGTGGGGCGATGAGTCCGTGCTTTCAGAGCTGTGCTCCAAAAGAAGGAATGCTAAGATCTACGAGAAGATCTCTAAAGCCATGGCAGAGAGAGGCTACAGCCGGGATGCAACGCAGTGCCGCGTGAAAATCAAGGAGCTGAGACAAGGCTACCAAAAAACCAAAGAGGCTAACGGACGCTCCGGATCCCAGCCCCACACATCCCGTTTCTACGAGGCACTGCATTCCATCCTGGGAGCGGCCGCCACCACTACCCCACCCCTGACCGTGGACTCCGAGGATGGGATCATGTCGGACATGACAGCGGACGGGGAAGAGGAGGAAGGAGATGAGGAGGACGAGGCAGTCGACAGCGCTGGCACCGCTGATTTCCCCGACAGCCAGGAGCTCTTCATCACCCTTACCGAGATCCCGTACCAACCGTCCCCATCCCTTACCCCGGACACAGAATCAGGGGACGGATCAAGCAGTAAGTGCTGTAAACATGTAAACATTTATTTAAAACAGAACGGTAATATTTATACTATTAACAATGTATATTTATAAAAGTGCTGTAAACTAGTAAAAAAATAATCAGGTACAAAACAGGAATATTTACAAAGGTAACAAATGGGTTTTGCATGATTTCTCTGTCTTAGGCTCTTCTCAATTTAGTCCCAAGTATTTTAAAAAAATTTCACAATGTCCGTTACTACATGATTCCCAGGCCCAAGACGCTCCACTCCAAAGTCTCAGTGCACCTACGCGAAAATCCGGTCAATGTGGCCGGGGATCGACGAGAAATCCTCGTAGGAGAACTCCTCGTAGGTCTCGTGGAGGTAGAGCTCAAGCCTGTTGATCAGGTTCCGGGGTAGGGCGATCTTAGTGGGCCCTCCGTGGTAGCAGACATGTCCCCTCCATGCCACAATCAGGTACTCGGGGATCATGGCCCGACATAGCATGGCGGCATACGGCCCCGGTTTCTGCATGCTTTCCCGCAGCATGCGTTCTCTCTGGGTGTCCGGGATCCTCAGGAGGGTGATGTCGCTCATGACGCCCTGCTTTGAATTAGGGAGGGGACTGTTAGTATTGGGACTTTTACAGCCACGCGGTGGAGGGAGAGGGGCAGCATACAGGGATCTTTCCCTGGGACAGCCGCGAGGGGGTGGGACAGGGGCAGAGTTGATGCTGTCCTGATTGCTGGCAGCAGAGACTGGCATTGCTTTCAATGTGAAAGGAGGCCAGTGCTACTGCTGGAGTTTTAAGCAGCCACAAGTCTGCGGCTTACCATTATTGCCCGCTCCAGAAGTTCAGGTCTCCAGCCACAGTTCTCTGAACAGTCCAAGACCTCCGCAAGTCCACAGGCACTGAAGGCGACGGCCGAAAATTCGACCTTGTCCTGAGTGCGCATGTGAGAGGTTCAGTGCATGGTCTTGTTCACAGAGAAAGACTAGGTTCTTTGTATACAATTTCATTTATCTGTCTCAGGAATTCACTCCCTTTTTAAAATTCACACAGACACATCTGCGACTGTCTCCCAACCCAGCCTGTCAGCACACTCCCAGAGGCTAGCGCAGATTAGGCGGAGGAAGAAGAAGACGCGTGAAGACATGTTCTCAGAACTAATGGGCTGCTCCCGAGCCCAGGCAGCCCAGCAGACACAGTGGAGGGAGAACTTGTCACAAATGCACCGAGCAGTCATGGAACGGGAGGAGAGGTGGCGTCAGGAGGACCAACAGGCTACTGAAAAGCTGCTTGGACTAATGAGGGAGCAAACGGACACGCTCCGGCGCCTTGTGGATGTTCTGCAAGACCGGAGGCAGGAGGACAGAGCCCCGCTGCAGTCTATCTGTAACCGCCCTCACCCGCCACCAAGTCCCACACCACCCTCACCCAAAGTCCAAAGAAGGAGGGGCGGCAAGGGCCGTTAAAACTTTCAGTCAACCCCTGCAGACTGCTCTAGCACTAGAAGGCTGACATTCCCCAAAATTTCATAAGTCCTTTCCTACCCACCTCACACAAGCCCCCGTCCAAGTTTCACACCCCACGTTTCATGTCTGGTTCGCAATAAAATGTTTGTTTCTCTCCATTACTGTTTCAGTCAGGTTCTTTTGAGGGAGAGTCTGTCTGGAGGGGGGAAGGGGCTTGGTAATTGGACAGGACAGTGACCTTTAGCAGGGTACAGAGGCGGTGTCAGGTCCAGCATCAGGACACATACACAGTGCAGTCACTGGTTACCCTGGTCAGTCTGGGAGGTGTTTTTCATGTTCTGGGGGGGGGGTTGCTCTGTGACTTTTTGGCGGGGGAGGGCAGTTACAGATCTTATGCAGCGGTCCTTATCCTGGCTCACAGATCCACGCAGCAGGGGATATGTAACCCTACCCCCCCTGCCAGAAAGTCACATAGCCGACACATACACGCAGTCCCCCCCAGGAGTGCTGGCAGGCTCCATTGAAATAACCAGTGCATCAGTGCGGAGCCTGTCATTCCAGGAGTTTAGAAGCATCATTTGCATCAGAACACTAAACCCGCCCCCCGCCACAGTCTGCGTCCCCGGTTTAAAACATTCCCGCGAAAACAGCAATACAGACAACGGTGTTCATTAACAAAATAGAAATGATTTTATTTTTTGGGAAGGGGAAGGAGGTGAAGGGGGTATGTAACTGGAGAGGATAGTCAAAATGAACTGGGTAAAGAAACGGGGGCAGGTTCAGCTTTTCTGTCCACAAACTGAAAAGTCACTGGTTGCCCTGCTCACTCAGGAACCTAGCTTTCAAAGCCTCCCGGATGCACAGGGCGTCCCGCTGGGATCTTCTAATGGCCCGGCTGTCTGGCTGGAAGTAATCAGCAGCCAGGCTATTTGCCTCTAGCTCCCACCCCGCCATAAAGGTCTCCCCCTTGCTCTCACACAGATTGTGGAGCACACAGCAAGCTGCAATAACGATGGGGATATTGGTTTCACTGAGATCACAGCGAGTGAGTAAGCTTCTCCATCTCCCTTTGAGACGGCCAAAAGCACACTCCACCACCATTCTGCACTTGCTCAGCCGGTAGTTGAACAGTTCTTTTTCTGTGTCCAGGGCGCCAGTATAGGGCTTCATGAGCCAGGGCATTAGCGGGTAGGCTGGGTCCCCGAGGATGACTGTAGGCATCTCCACATCCCCAAGAGTTATTTTGTGGTCTGGGAAGTAAATACCTTCCTGCAGCCGTCTAAACAGACCAGAGTTCCTGAAAACGCGAGCGTCATGAACCTTGCCCGGCCATCCGACGTAGATGTTTGTAAACCATCCCCGATGGTCCACCAGTGCTTGCAGCACCATTGAAAAGTAGCCCTTTCTATTGATGTACTGGCTGGCCTGGTGGTCCGGTCCCAGGATAGGGATGTGAGTCCCATCGATAGCCCCACCGCAGTTTGGGAATCCCATCGCGGCAAAGCCATCTATGATGACCTGCGCGTTTCCCAGGGTCACTACCTTTGGGAGCAGTACCTTCACGATTGCGTTGGCTACTTGCATGACAACAACCCCCACGGTAGATTTGCCCACACCAAAGTGGTTCGCAACCGACCGGTAGCTGTCCGGCGTTGCAAGCTTCCAGAGGGCTATGGCCACTCGCTTCTGGACAGTCAGGGCTGCTCGCATCCGGGTGTCCTTGCGCTTCAGGGCAGGGGACAGCAACTCACAAAGTTCGAGGAAAGTCCCCTTCCGCATGCGAAAGTTTCGCAGCCACTGGGATTCATCCCAGACCTGAAGCACTATACGGTCCCACCAGTCCGTGCTTGTTTCCTGGGCCCAGAATCGCCGTTCCACGATATCCACATGACCCATTGCCACCATGATGTCCTGGGCGCTGGGGCTCGTGGTTTCTGACAGCTCTGTGCTACTCTCCGACTTCAGGCCATCACGGCGGTGTCGTAGCCTCCTCGCCTGATTACTCTGCATCTGCCTCAGGGAAAGGTGTATGATAAGCTGCAAGGTGTTGAGAATGGCCAGAAGTGCAGCGATGGTCGCAGCGTGATCCATGATCGCAGTGCTGTGGCGTCCGCGCTCTCACTGACCAGAAAAGTGCGCGAACTGATTTCCCGCCGGCGCTTTCATGGAGGGAGGGAGGGCGTTAGTGATGGACGGATGACGACACATTTTTTTTACCCAGAAGGCATTGGCGGCTCGACCCAGAATTCCGATGGGCAGCGGGGACTGCGGGAACTGTGGGATAGCTGCCCACAGTGCACCGCTTCCAATATCGACGCTCGCCCCGTTAGTGTGGACTCACAAAGTCGAATTACTGTCCTTAGTGTG
>NW_020700458.1:0-1067 GCF_002925995.2 Terrapene triunguis | reverse complement strand
TAGCCTTTTATTTTATTTCAAGTGAGTTTTGTAATGTGGTGTTACACCACTGTACATTCGGATGTGGTCCCTACAGTTTCAAGCTTAACGGAGTAAAAGTCACCTTTGCTTCTCGCTGCAGATTTAGAGTCTCTAGGAATGAACAAAGACTAAGGGTAGTGACCACACAGACATTTACCAGTACAAAGTCTACCTGTTTTACAAGTTTTATTAAGGTTATGAATAGCCATGCATATAGAAATCGTACACAGACATATGCACAAGTTACAAATATACGCACAACCTTAACAGTAGCGTTAGGGTCTGATGGGTCTCGCATTGATTGCCCATCAATAGAGGGATGGTTCCTGCTGGACTTTCCCGTAGGGAGCTCAATTTCCCCACTCTGGGCATCCTCTTTACAATGTGATTCGGTCTATACCTACATTCTGCACATGTCCATGCATATAGTGTCAACCCTCTTTTTCCTTATTGGTCTGATGTCCCCTAGAAACGTACAGTACCCCAATTTCTATAGGTCGTGTAGGTTCTCTTTATTCTCATTAGCATTAATACACAACCTGTGTCCTGTGATGAAGGCACATGTTGGAAACAGATGCGCCTTTACCGCATTTTTATGATTTAAAATTAATCTTCTGGCTAGATTTTCACAATATCACCACTTGGTACCTCTTTTCCCATAATCTTAGGGCATCAGGTTATTCTTTGGTCACTTGCTTATATCAGTATTTCTTAGCTCCAACAGCTAAGCTAAAATCTTGCAGGCCTCAGCCTGCAGCCTTGTGTTTCAGACCTCGTTACTTAGATACCGAATACATAATTAACTCTTCCGGCTACTAATCATTCTTATACTTCTATTATCCTACCACTTAACTCTATTGAGCATACAATGATTATATACGACGTAACCTGCTAATTGATAATAACCATACAAGAAATGAGCAATAAACTAATACTATTGGCTAGAGAAGCTTTATAATGATCAACTAAAGGAGCTTAAACTTTCATTGAATTCAATGCGAGTTAGGAGCCGAAATACCTTTGTGGATCTGGGCGTTGGTGGTGTT
>NW_020700457.1:0-5318 GCF_002925995.2 Terrapene triunguis | reverse complement strand
AATTGGTGAGAGGTTTCTCAAGGCTTCCCAGGGAGGGAATCCATTGGAAATGGTGGCAGCTGGACCAGAGCTAAGCTGGTAATTAAGCTTAGAAGTTTTCATGCAGGCCCCTACATTTTTACCCTAAAGTTCAAAGTGGGGATACAGCCTTGACATGGTGGCACAGCGGTGGAGATCGTTTTAAACCCAAAAGCCAGTAAGAGATTTTTTTTTCCTTCTAGCTGCTTGGAAAGCAGAGCTGAAGGTAGATGCGTATCTTATCTCTCCTTGCCTGAAGGCAGAGGTGTTAAGTTGTTTTTAACGAGGGCCTTTGTTAAGAGAAGGGTTCAAAGCGAGCAAACTTTGACTGGTAAAGGCAATTTACAAGCTGAATTGTTTTTTTTTCTTTTTACATCCTCGTGAGTAGCTTGTTAGAAAGTCTTTGTTAACTCAGCAGCAGCCAGAGCTGAGTACATCCCAGTTTCAGACAACTGCAGAGGGGTGTGACCCAGCACAAGAAAACAGGAAAATGACTACCAAAGAAGAAAAAGCTAAAGAGGAGACCCAAAAGAGAGCTATGGAGCTGAAAGAAAAAGAGATAGAGCTGAGAGACAGAGAAGAGAAAGCCAAAGAGGGGGCCCACAAGAGAGAGATGGAGCTGGAAAAAGCCAAAGAGGAGGCGAGAGAAAAAGAAAGGAAGCATGAACTGGAAGTAGCAAGTGCTAAGCAGGATGCATCAGACCATCCTAGCAACTCCTCTCCAGGTACCACTTCCCATCCCAGGAAATTCCGCCCCTACAAGGCAGGCGATGATACTGAGGCCTTCTTAGAAAATTTTGAAAGGGCCTGCCTTGGATACAGCATCACTCCAACCCAGTACATGGTAGATCTGAGGCCGCAGCTCAGTGGACCCTTAGCAGAGGTGGCGGCTGAAATGCCTAAGGAACACATGAACAGTTATGAACTTTTTAAAAACAAGGCCAGAATCAGAAAGGGGCTAACACCTGAGCATGCCCGTCGGCGGTTCAGAGCCCTAAGGTGGAAACCCGATGTGTCATTTACCCGACATGCCTACCACATTGGGAAAAATTGGGATGCCTGGATATCAGGAGCAAATGTTAAATCTACGGAAGAGTTGCCCTTCCTATTGCAAATGGAGCAGTTTTTAGAGGGTGTTCCTGAGGAAATAGAAAGGTACATCCTAGATGGGAAGCCCAAAACTGTAACCGAGGCGGGGGAGATTGGAGCGAAATGGGTGGAGGTGACAGAAAAGAAAAAAGCTAGTAGCAGTTGGAGCGAATATCAGAAGGGGCAAGCCGAAACAAAACCTTATCACCGGGGACAACCCAAGGCCCCACCCACATCCCAAGGGAAACCCCAGACGCCTTCTCACCCCACCACACCAGTCTCCATCAACCAACATCGCCCCGGTGATACCTTAGCAGGGCGATGTTTTAAATGTAATGAACTGGGGCATATAAAGGCTCACTGCCCCAAGAACCCCAACCGATTACAGTTCATTACACCCCAATCACACCAAAGATCCCCAGACCCAGATGCCTCTCTCATACCCTCGGAGCGAAGGGAAACCTTGAGAGTGGGCGGAAAGAAGGTTATCGCTTGGAGGGACACTGGGGCACAAGTGTCAACTATCCACCAATCCCTAGTGGACCCCAAACTCATCAACCCGGAGGCTACAGTGACAATTCAACCCTTCGTGTCACAGTCTGTAACCTTGCCTACAGCCAAGTTGCATGTCCAGTACAAGGGCTGGTCAGAAATGTGGACTTTTGCAGTCTATGACAATTATCCCATCCCCATGCTGCTGGGGGAAGACTTGGCCAACCATGCGAAGCTAGCCAAGAGGGTGGGAATAGTCACCCGCAGCAAGGCTAAGCAAGCTTTCACCCCCATCCCTGTTCCTGAGCCGTCCACCAGGGCCCCGTCTGTGTTACCAGAGACCCAAACAAAGGTGGTGGAACCGGATCCCCTGCCAACGACTGCAACAGCCGTAGTGGATCCAATCCCAGAGACCCAGCCAAAGCCAGTCCCAGAACCGGAACTGGCAACGCAACCAGCACCAGAACCATGGCCAGCACTGAGTCCAGCGCTTGCAAACCCGTCTACAACTCCAATGCCAGAGGGCACCAGCGAGCCTGAACTGGCGGAAGCAGCAGATAACCCTACCCAAGAGGCTCAGCCAGAGCCTGAGATACCACATAGTGCACCAGCGGACAGCGGTTCACAGTCAATGGAAACAGTCCCAGCACCTGCATCGCTTCCAGAGGGACCAAGCCCCAGTCCACAGTCCAAGGAGGAACTGATGTCTCCAGCATCAAGGGAACAGTTCCAGGCCGAGCAGGAAGCAGATGACAGCCTTCAGAAAGCTTGGGCGGCGGCACGGAGCACCCCACCGCCTCTCAGCTCTTCTAACCGATCCCGGTTTGTTGTAGAACAAGGACTTTTATACAAGGAGACTCTTTCTGGTGGGCACCAGGAAGACTGGCATCCTCAAAGACAGTTGGTGGTTCCCACTAAGTATCGGGTAAAGCTCTTGAGCTTAGCCCATGATCATCCCAGTGGCCATTCTGGGGTGAACAGAACCAAAGACCGGTTGGGGTAGTCCTTCCACTGGGAGGGAATGGGCAAGGACGTTGCTAATTATGTCCGGTCTTGTGAGGTGTGCCAACGAGTGGGAAAGCCCCAAGACCAGGTTAAAGCCCCTCTCCAGCCACTACCCATAATTGAGGTCCCATTTCAGCGAGTAGCTGTGGATATTCTGGGTCCTTTCCCAAAGAAGACACCCAGAGGAAAGCAGTACGTACTGACTTTCATGGATTTTGCTACCCGATGGCCGGAAGCTGTACCCTTAAGCAACACCAGGGCTAAAAGTGTGTGCCAGGCATTAGCAGACATTTCTGCCAGGGTAGGGTGGCCCTCCGACATCCTTACAGATTCGGGAACTAATTTCCTGGCAGGGAACATGAAAAACCTGTGGAAAGCTCATGGGGTGAATCACTTGGTTGCCACCCCTCATCACCATCAAACCAATGGTCTGGTGGAGAGGTTTAATGGAACTTTGGGGGCCATGATACGTAAATTCATAAATGAACACTCCAATGATTGGGACCTAGTGTTGCAGCAGTTGCTTTTTGCCTACAGGGCTGTACCACATCCCAGTTTAGGGTTTTCACCATTTGAACTTGTGTATGGCCGCGAGGTTAAGGGGCCATTACAGTTGGTGAAGCAGCAATGGGAGGGGTTTACGCCTTCTCCAGGAACTAACATTCTAGACTTTGTAAGCAACCTACAAAACACCCTCCGACACTCTTTAGCCCTTGCTAAAGAAAACCTAAAGGATGCTCAGGAAGAGCAAAAGGCCTGGTATGATAAACATTCCAGAGAACGGTCCTTCAAAGTAGGAGACCAAGTCATGGTCTTAAAGGTGCTCCAGGCCCATAAAATGGAAGCATCGTGGGAAGGACCATTCACGGTCCAGGAGTGCCTAGGAGCTGTTAACTATCTCATAGCCTCCCCCACCTCCGACATAAAGCCTAAGGTATACCATGTTAATTCTCTTAAGCCCTTTTATTCCAGAGAATTAAACATTTGCCAGTTTACAGCCCAGGAGACAGATGACGCGGAGTGGCCTGAAGGTGTCTACTACGAAGGAAAAAGGAATGGTGGCGTGGAAGAGGTGAACCTCTCCACGACCCTAGGACGTCTGCAGCGACAGCAGATCAAGGAGCTGTGCACAAGCTTTGCACCGATTTTCTCAGCCACTCCAGGACGGACCGAACAGGCATACCACTCCATTGACACAGGTAATGCTCACCCAATTAGAACCCCACCCTACCGGGAGTCACCTCATGCCCAAACTGCTATACAAAGGGAGATCCAGGACATGCTACAGATGGGTATAATCCGCCCCTCTACCAGTGCATGGGCATCTCCAGTGGTTCTAGTTCCCAAACCAGATGGGGAAATACGCTTTTGCGTGGACTACCGTAAGCTAAATGCTGTAACTCGTCCTGACAACTATCCAATGCCACGCACAGATGAGCTATTGGAAAAATTGGGACATGCCCAATTCATCTCTACTTTAGACTTAACCAAAGGGTACTGGCAAGTACCACTAGATGAACCCGCTAAGGAAAGGTCCGCCTTCGTCACCCAGGCAGGGGTGTATGAATTCAATGTACTCCCTTTCGGGTTGCGAAATGCACCCGCCACCTTCCAAAGACTTGTAGATGGTCTCCTAGCGGGATTGGGAGAATCTGCAGTTGCCTACCTCGATGATGTGGCCATTTTTTCTGATTCATGGACAGAACACCTGGAGCACCTGGAAAAAGTCTTCGAGCGCATCCGACAGGCAGGACTAACTGTTAAGGCTAAAAAGTGTCAAATAGGCCAAAACAGAGTGACGTACCTGGGGCACCAGGTGGGTCAAGGAACTATAAATCCCCTACAGGCCAAAGTGGATGCTATCCAAAAGTGGCCGGTTCCAAAGTCAAAGAAACAGGTCCAATCCTTCTTAGGCTTGGCCGGATATTATAGGCGATTTGTACCACACTACAGCCAAATCGCCGCCCCGCTGACAGACCTAACCAGAAAGAAACAGCCAAATGCAGTTCAGTGGACTGATGAGTGTCAAAAGGCCTTTAACCAGCTTAAGGCAACACTCATGTCTGACCCTGTGCTAAGGGCCCCAGACTTTGACAAACCGTTCCTAGTAACCACAGATGCTTCCGAGCGAGGCGTGGGAGCAGTTTTAATGCAGGAAGGACCGGATCAAGAATTCCATCCTGTCGTGTTTCTCAGCAAGAAACTGTCTGAGAGGGAAAGCCACTGGTCAATCAGCGAAAAGGAATGCTACGCCATTGTGTACGCGCTGGAAAAGCTACGCCCATATGTTTGGGGACGGCGTTTCCAACTACAAACAGACCATGCTGCGCTACAGTGGCTTCATACCGCCAAGGGAAATAACAAAAAACTTCTTCGGTGGAGTTTAGCTCTCCAAGATTTTGATTTTGAAATACAACACATTTCGGGAGCTTCTAACAAAGTGGCTGATGCACTCTCCCGGGAAAGTTTCCCAGAGTTAACTGGTTAACAATTGTTCTTGGAATGAAACATATTGTTAGTTTTTACATAATCAGTAGTATGTCTAAAGGTACATGTGTCTTATTAACTCTGTTTTCTCCTAGAACTCCAGGAAGAAATCACAGCCAGTGTGGAACCGAACGTCCAACACTATCTGTGATTTGGGGGGCGTGTCATAACTATAAAGGGAAGGGTAACAGCTCTCCTGTGTACAGTACTAAAATCCCTCCTGGCCA
>NW_020700456.1:0-4791 GCF_002925995.2 Terrapene triunguis | reverse complement strand
GGGGCAACAAACAGTCAGGAGCTCAGGCCCTCAGGCAGGGGCTGAGCAGACAAGTAAGTTCAGGAGGCCCAGGACCTGGCTCCGAAGGGCTGGGAGAGGGGGAGACGGCCACCCGCACGTTGGGTGGCAGGGGGGACGCAGGCCCACCCACTCCACTGCGTCCCAGCCCGGGGCCCTAACCCGCTGCTGTGTCAGTGGGGATCCTGACCGCAACACAGTGACATTGGCTCTGGGTGTGCTGCAGCCAGACTAGGGTCGGCTGCCCCCGGGCTACTTCCACACTCACCCTCTAGAGGTACCTGCGTCTGGACGAAGTATTCCAAGGAATCGAGCACCAGGGGCTCCTCTGGGTACCCAGAGAGCGGTAGGCTTGGCAGCTCCTCTGGGTAACTTGCCACAGGCAGGCTTAACAGCTTCTCCGGGGCCTGGTCGGCATCTAGCCAGTCCTTGGGTCGGACGCAAACTGCAGGAGTCTCCCCACCGGGAGCTAGGCCACAGGCGTCTGTCTTCTCCGGCGGCCGGGCCTTTAGTGAGCTCTGGGGTTGGGCTTTTGTACTTCCTGTCCTGCGCCCTGACCTCTGGGGGGCGGGCGCAAGCTCCACTGGCTCCGCCCACTTTGGCGTCCGGAGGGGCTCGTCCCCCTCCGGGGCGGCGGGGAACTTGCATACCTCCCAGGCGGGACAGGAAGTCAGCATTAGCGTGGTCCTTGCCTACCCTATGGCGAACTGTAAAGGCATAGGGCTGTAGCGCCCGGTACCAACACTGTATTCTCCTATTATTGTCTTTCATTTTATTCAGCCACCGAAGCGGGGCATGGTCGGTGACTAAGGTGAACGGGGCTCCAAGAATGTAGTAACGTAGGGCATCACAAGCCCATTTCACTGCAAGGGCCTCCTTCTCCACCACTGCGTAATTCTTCTCCCGTGGAAACAATTTCCAGCTGATATATAAGACCGGATGGTCTTCCCCATCTATTTCTTGGGACAGGACGGCGCCCAGTCCTACCTCCGAGGCATCTGTCTGGAGGATGAAGTCTCGGTTGAAATTTGGGCTGTAGAGGACCGGTTCACGGCAGAGACTCATTTGGAGTTCCTGAAAGGCGTCTTCGCATTTCTGGGTCCAAACCACATGTCGAGGACTGTCTTTGGTTAAAAGGCCGGTCAAAGGGGCGGCGACAGATGCAAAATGGGGAATGAAATGCCGATAATAGCTGGTGAGCCCCAAGAAGTGTCGCACCTGACACTTTGTGGTGGGAGGCAGGCAGGCCACCAGGGCCTGAACCTTTCCCACGAGGGACTTCACTTGTCCGTTCCCTATGGTGTAGCCCAGATAAGTAGTCTCTTGCCACCCAATGCGGCATTTTTTTGGGTGGGTGGTCAACCCAGCGGCCCGCAGGGATCTCAGGATGCCAGCTACCCATACCAAGTGATCCTCCCAGTGGCGGCTGTAGATGACCACATTGTCCAGGTAGGCAGCCACATAGTCTCGATGGGGTTGGAGGACACGGTCCATCAGCCACTGAAACGTGGCTGGGGCCCCATGGAGGCTGAAGGGCATCCGGGTGAATTGGTACAGACCGGTTGGGGTGGCTTCTCCCTCGAAGCAGGGTCAAGGGGGATCTGCTAGTAGCCCTTGCTGAGGTCAAGTGTGGTGAGGAAGCAAGCCTCCCCTAACCAGCCAAGCAGCTCATCTATGCGGGGCATCAGATACGCGTCAAATTTAGAAATAGCGTTAACACGTCGGAAGTCGATGCAGAAGCGTTGCGTCCCATCGGGCTTGGGTACTAGCACTATCGGGCTACGCCATTCATTCTCTGAGGGTTCAATTACGCCCAGCTCTAGCATGGCTTGTACCTCTTCGTCGATGCTCTGCCGCATTCGGTGCGGCAAGGGCCTGGTCGTTTCTCGGATCATTACCCCAGGTTCTGTCTGAATGGCATGGTAGACCAGGGTTGTGTAGCCCAGCTGGCCGGTGAAGGTCCACGGGAACGCCTGCAGGAGGCACCGGATTTGCTTGCGTTGTTTGTCTGTGAGGGTCTCCGCGAGCTGGGGCCCTTCGGTGTCCTGGGTCAGGGTGGCATGAGGACTCAGTTCTGGCTCCGGTGGGTAGGAGTTCATTAATAAGCCCTCGCGCTCCCGCCAGGGCGTCAGGAGGTTGACATGATATCGCTGCGTTTTCTTACGTTGGTCCGGTTGGCTGACCTCAGAGGTGACGGGCCCCACCTTCCGGACCACCTCATAGGGATCCTGCCAGCGGGCCAGTAGCTTTGACTTGCTCGAGGGCAGGAGAAGCAGGACCCGGTCCCCAGGGTTAAAGTCGCGGCTCTGCGTGTCTCGGTTATAAGTTCGTGCTTGAGCCTCCTGGGCGGCCCTTAAGTTTTCCCAGGCGAGCGCCCCGGCGTGAGTGAGGCGTTCCTGGAGCTGGAGGACGTACTTCAAGAGACCCTGGGTTGGTGATGGAGCTTGTTCCCAGGCTTCACGCATCAGGTCCAGGAGCCCCCGTGGGCAGCGGCCATACAACAACTCAAAGGGGGAAAACTTAGTCGAGGACTGGGGCACCTCCTGGATCGCCAGAAGCAAAGGCGGGAGTAGCTGGTCCCATTGGCGTAGTTTTTCTGGGGGGAATTTGCGCAACATGTCTTTTAGAGTACGGTTAAACCGTTCAACCAAACCGTCGGTTTATGAATGGTAAATAGAGGTGCGCAACTGCTTGATCCCCAGGAGCCCACACACCTGCCGCAGCAGTTGGGAGGTAAAGTTGGTGCCCTGGTCAGTGAGAATCTCCCGGTGCAGGCCTACACGAGCAAAGACCTTCACGAGCTCGCCCGCAATGGCTCGGGTGGTGTTGCTCCGCAGTGGCACTGCCTCCGGGAAACGGGTAGCATAATCTACCAGGACCAACAGATACTGAAATCCTGCGGTGCTTTTTGGGAGGGGCCCCACCAGGTCCATGGCCACGCGTTCGAAGGGCATTTCGACGATGGGCATGGGGACCGACGGGGCCTTAGGTGTCCGCGGGGGTGCGGCTACCTGGCACTCGGGACAGGAGTTACAATAGTCCCTTACTTCCTGATGCACGCCGGGCCAGAAGAAGCGTGTCAGTATCCAGGCTAGAGTCTTCTCGTGGCCCAAGTGCTCGGCAGCCGGGATGTCGTGGGCGAGTAGTTGGCTCTGGGGTTCTCCAGTGCACGGGTCCCATTCTCCCCGATAGAGCCGATCCTGCCGCAGTTCGAAATGTGGCCACTGCTTCGCCCAGTGCGGGTCAATTACGGCTCCATCGACCGTGGCTCGTTGCTCGTAAGCGTGACTGAGGGTGGGATCTGTCCTCTGGTCATGACAAAAGTCAGTGTGAAGCAGGGGCTCAGCAGCAGCTTCTGGAGGGGGGTCCACGGGTTCTTCCGGTCGGTTGGGGTCTGGTGCCTCCCCCCCCCCCCCCCCCGCGTGGGTCTCAAGGAGGCCCCCTTCCAGTACTGGGGTAACTGCGGGACACTCGTCGGCCTTTGAGCGGAGGACTTCCAGGAAGTCGGGCCAGTCCCGCCCCAGGATCACCGGGTAGGCAAGCCTAGGAGCCAGGCCGACTACCATCGATCGCATGACCCCATCCATGGTCAGCCGGACTTGGGCACTGGGGTAGGGTTGTACGTTGCTGTGAATGCACCGGAGGCGGATCGTCCCCAGGTGTGGGTCAACCTGGAGGCCTAGGCTTTGACGAACTAAAGTCTGGTCGCAGCGTGAGTCAATTAGGGCCAACGTTGGGCAATCCCCGACAACCTCTGGCACGGTAATCTTGGCAGCCTGTGGGCGTCAGGCACGGGCTTCTCCCGTGCAGACCTGGCCGAAGCTGCAATCCATCTCGGTGCAGTCCCACTGTAAATGGCCATATTTCCCACAGGAAAAACAGGGTCCGAGGTCCAAGCACCCAGGCCAGGATAGTGTTCCCGCCTGGCCCCTAGGAGGGCTTCGGTTGGTTCCTCGGGTATTGGGTCGAGGTGCTGGGTCTTGTCGAAGCGGGGCTGCAGCAGGTCGGGGTCGGGGCTCTGGGCCCTGTGACGGATTTCATGGCTCAGTCTGGGTGGCCCCCCTTTTCTCTGGGTTAGGGCGCTCCGGTCCTGGTGGGGCAGCTCGAATGATCAGTCCCACCAGTGCTTCGGAAATCCTCCATAAGTGTGATGGCCACAGTTAACGTTGTAGGCCGATGGCGGAGGACCCAGGCCCTCCCTCGCGATGGGAGTATATGGACGAATTGCTCCAGAATAATTTGTTCAATGAGCTCATTCGGGGTTCACCTTTCGGGCTGTAGCCACTGCTTGCATGCTTTCCTCAAGTCTTGGGCTACTATCCGGGGTCGGGCCCCTGTAGGATAGACCAGGCTCCGGAACCGCTGTCGAAAGGTCTCCGGACTAACGTCCAAGGCATCTAAGATTGCCGCCTTTACCCGGGTGTAGTCCCATGCCGCGTCCATGGACAGGCCCCGATATATGGTTTGGGCGGTCCCGGTCAGGTACGGGGCCAAGATAGTAGCCCATTGGTCTTGGGCCCAGCCTGCGACTAACGCCACCCTTTCAGAAGTCACAAGAAAGGCTTCTGGGTCGTCGTTGGGGCCCATCTTGGTCAATCAGATGGGAGGGGCTAGGCTGGGTGGTCCAGTGGCACCCGCAGGCTGGGGCTCCGCAGGACAGGGCAGCAAGGTCGCCAACTGCTGCAGGCATTGCTGCTGGTGGTCCCGGTTCTGGCATCCCAGCTCCAAAATCAGCTGTTGCTGTTGGGTCCCGAGCTGCTGGACCAGCTGCTG